>NW_027069548.1:1216818-1253729 GCF_002906115.3 Quercus suber
AAAAAAAAAGAAAAATGTTAAAATTTGATCAATCAAATTAAAATTAGAAAACACTTTAATACAACATACTCATCATAAAATATAAAATATATAATGACATACTTAATTCAATATTAATTATTGAGTTCCTTATGCATAAGATATAAAAAAAGAAAAAGAAATCGCAAGATATTACAGTTCTCTATTTGTTGTACATGTCACAAAAATCACTGTACTTCTTAGACCAGTTGGTACCTCCCTTGTTATAAAAGATACTTGGAGGTCTAGGGAGGCAGGTTCAAATGGTGGGTAACATAGCTAGTAAGCGAAAATTATTAGGTACTTCCAGAGCACCATAAATGCATACTCCTTCTTCTCACATGAATGGTGGGTCCCACTATGAATTTAATTAGTAGGATCCACTATTTCTGTGAGAGTAAGGAGTACGCATTTATGGTACTCCGAGAATATACAATAATTTCCCACTAGTAAGAGCATTTGCATTAGTCAATCCAAAATAGAAAAAAGAGCTTAATTTTACACATTTTAGTCCTAAAATTACCCAATCAATCAAGTTAAAGATGTATAAATTTGCAGAGTTGTTACAGTAATTGTATAAATTTACACTGACAATATTCATTTTGCATTTAATTTTTTATCATTTCTTTACGTATTTTGAGAATGGAGGAAGAAAGTGAATAGTGGTTGATGTGTGTGAAGAAAGAGAAGTAATTAAAAAAATTAAGAAAAAACGATATTTTAATGAAATATAATATAAAATAAATAATCTAATTTGAGGTATTTTGGAAAGTAGGTGTGTAAAATAAAAAAATTAGGTTTTTATGTTAAAATAGAAAGATATTTTTGCATGAACTAATGTGAATACTCTAATAGTATTTTTAAATTCTAACCATTATAAAAAATAAAAAAAATTGTCACCAAACACCGAAATAATATTAATTAGTTAGATATAAATTTTGGAGTAAATGAAAATTCCCAAGCAATTTTACAAACTATGTTTTACGAGTTCCAATTAATTCAATTGATAAAATTTCTGATGGTTAAATAAGAGATTTAGAGTTCAATTCCTGCATACACTAGAAATCGATTGGTGTTTTTGTTTGATGATAAAAAACTATCATTAGAAACGGATGCCATAAGTTAAAACTCTTTAAAAAAAAAAAAAAACTGTGCCTTAAACATGTTACGACAAAATCTAACCTTTTTTCCTTAATTGGTATTAAGTAATCCATTCATAATAATGAGTATCTCACTTATTCAAATAGCACCATTTTATCCTCGTCATGTGAAATGTTTCCATAAATGCGAGTTACAACCTAGTTTTCAAATTTATTCGCATCCACATTGCTCATTGTGTTCAATTCTAGCAATGTCATAAATATTAAAAAAAAAGAAAAGAAAAGAAAAGAAAAGAAGGCAGGAACATCTGGAAGTGTGGGATAACACGTAAGCCAAAAAGCGTCCAAAAAAGGTTTCCACAATTGTGGTTAAAAGTAATCCGTGAAGGTTCTCAACCAATCAGAAACCCCCAAATCCTCAACACTCATCTTCCCACTTGCCACGTGTCCCAACTACCTCCACTTCCTTCCCTCCATTTCTTGTTTTTTCACTTATATATTTATTTATTTGTAATACTATATATATATTTTTTTGTCTTTCACACTCTGATAGTCTCTTCCTCCCCACTTCTTCACTGTCACAACCACAAATTTTGAGCCTTCCAAAATTTTCAAATTTCTCTCTCTCTCTGTAATGAAAAATTAGGGTTAGAGTTTGGAGTTTGATAAATATGGCCACCACTTCCCTACTGCTACCCGAGCTCCTTTTTCTCTCTCCACAATCCACACTCAAGCGCCGGGTTTCTCTCTCTAAACCTTCTTCTCTCTCTAGAAACCTTAGGTACGGTTGTGTTTCTGTTCGGACTCGTAGAATCAGAGCTTTGAAGGAAGAAGGAAGCGCGGTGGTGGAAGTCGATGAGAGAGAGAGCAAGTTGATCAAGGAATTGAATGGAAATAATGGAGCTGCTGCTGCTACTCGGTATGAGGAGAGGAGGTACTCGAATGGCGCGGCGGCGGTGGAGAGTGAGAATGGGAGCTTGGTGAAGTATCTGAATGGAAATGGTGTGGCGGCGGCGCCGGCGGCAGCGGAGGTGGTGGAGGATTCGGCGGCGAAGGAGGACGGAAGGAAGAGAAGGCTAGAGGAGATCGGTAAAGAAGATGCGTGGTTCAAGCAAGCCGGGAAAGAAGTTGAGGTATATAAAAAAAAAAAATTGTTATTAATTTGATTTTTCAATTCTGTGGTATTTGAAGGAATAGCGTTTCTTTTGCTGTAATATTATTGTTTTGGAGTTGAGGCTTAGTTGAATTTGAAAATTCAAGGGTTCGATTTTGAAGGACCCAACTCTATGCCAAGGAATGCAGAGTGAGTGTTTGTTGTTGTTGGTGTTGTATGGGAGAAAGAATTTGTAATCTTATGTGGGATATTTCACAGAAATGCTACTTTATATTCTTGCCTATTCTATTACATCCAGGACGTGTGTAAAGAGACGTTGGTTTAATATGTGTTATTGAAGAATATAACTTTGGCTATCAATCATGGAAGTTAGGGTACTAGTTGGTTGGTGGTGTTTGACATGGTGGTTTTTGATAGATTTTAGTTGTCATTAGTTTAGTTTATAACACCATCTGTGTCTGTACCTAGTGTGCATATTTTTTGTTTGTCCCATAGCTGGTTCCAAGCCCAGAAATGTTAGTGAAGGAGGTGACAGAGAGTATGATTTAGGATACAATGGCAGAGAAATATACATTTAAACAGTCCTAATTAGTCTGTTAAGGATCCATAAGCTCATAAGGAGTTTTTTTTTTTTTTTTGGCTATAAAAAAGCTAACCCCTTAGTTTTGGGAATTAAGCTTTGTTGTTGTATTTGTTAGTCAGGAATAATTAAAAATCTCAGCATGCAATTTTATGACTTTGAGCTGACTTCAGGCCTTCTAGCTTTATATAATATTATGCATATTTGTGAAGATATTCCTTACAAGTTACAAATATATTCTCAAAGGTTTGTTTGTTTGTTTTTGTTTATTTTTCCCTTTTTTTTTGTGCTCAAATATATTCCCAGAATCAGACCAGTTGGTGTATGGAAAATACATATTTGTTAATGACATGTTGATCAGAACATTTTCAAGAAATAATTTTCTTGTTTTAAGTTATTTTGAAGCTTGGCTTTCTTTTTTTATATATGTAAGTTCATAAGGGTAACCTATATATATGTTGAGAATAATTTTTTGCTAAAATATGGCTTTTGCAGGTTTCTGTTACACCTGGTGGCCGTTGGAGTAGATTCAAAACCTACTCAACAATACAGAGAACCTTGGAAATATGGGGATTTGTTCTAGCATTTTTCTTTAAGGCTTGGTTGAACAATCAAAAGTTCTCTTATCGAGGTCAGGCACTTGTACTGGTTGAAAATTTTCAAAAAATGGAATGCATGTAGTTAAGGCTTTTTTCTTAACTAAAACTCCAACTGTTGCATTCTTAATAGCTCTGAAAATCTGGCTCTTACTTATCCATCTAGGAGTCCTAGGGAAGAAATAAAGCAAGCCTTTTGCAATATTTAAGGCCTGAATACAAAATACTTTGCAAGTGTCAAGGATGAAAAGAAAGTCCTCATAAGCCCATGGTACAACATTACCAAAGGTTTATACCATCGAAACTTGGAATTGCTTTCTAAGAATAAATCCTATTAGATTCCAATCAGGAGCAAGCTACACTGATCCAAACATGGTATCAACGGTTGAGAGAAGATGAACTATTTTAACTAACGTGATCATAAATAAAACCTATAGGCATTGGAATCGGATTCTCAAGGAATAGAGAAAAAATTTCCTATGACATGGCCAACAGAAGCAGAAATGAACTCATCACTAAGCAATGGCAAAAAGAACAATACTGTCCTCTCCTGCTCCTTAAACCAGCTGACCAAGTGAAGGAGTTCTTGTTCTCATTATTCGATTATCTCATTGGGATTTTTGTACCATGTTACCTTCTCACTGGATTTGTTAGCATAGGAATGCACTATGATTGCTCATTGCTATTTTTCACATGCACTATGATTGCTCATTGCTATTAGGATCTCAGAATGAACAATGTTGGCTGCCTCATAAGTGTTTTTGATGTTGAGTCATCTAACAAACACAGCAAGTAACTTTTGAAAGTTTAGTTTATAATAGATTTTTGACGAAAACTAACAAATAATGTATTATGAATATTTAAAGCTTTCATTCTTCCAGAATTTGCTCGAATGGACAAATGCTTTGGAAATTTTACGTTTACTTCCTTACCAGATTTGCTAGATAGCTGTACTTATCATGCATAATTGTTGTTTTTATGGTTCTTAGCACACTGCCTGTGTGCTTTGGCTTTTCATTGTACCTTTTCATCTTTTTTGTAATATAGTTTTATTTACATTTCCAAAAATGAAGAAGAAAAATTTATTATGAATACTTGGGTTGGGTCATTAACCTTTTATGGTATCTAATAATGCCTTTATCCCAACAACTTGGTGTTGGCTGCACGAACCCATTTGTGCTGTTTTTCTTTACCTAAAAAAGGTGTTCTAATCTTTCACTCCAAAAGTTATATTTAGTTTACAACTAGTTCTTGTTCCCTATTCTGGTTGGGATGGCTGTGAAATAGAACTTCTAGTAGCCCTACCTTGTCATGTGCGCTAGTCCAGATGGCCAAGGCCCACTAGATGATCACAAGGATTCGAAACTAATATAGACCTTGCTGATTTTTGTAATTAATTAGAGTGTTTGTAATTATGCTTTCATTCTCTTTTTGTTTCTGTTGTTTCATTATAACATTTTTCTTGTAAGGTTTTGCTTTAGAACATTTTGTTGCAGAGTAATTGCCGAGGGCTTGAAATCTAGAATTCTTGAGCAATACATAACTTGAGTGTTTTTTTTTTTTTTTTTCCTGGAGAGGGGGTGGTGGTTGAATCTAGACGTAATATCAAATATGTGAATTTGCAGGAGGAATGACAGAAGAGAAGAAAACTTTAAGGCGGAAGGCCCTTGCCAAATGGCTTAAAGAAAGTATTTTGAGATTAGGTCCTACATTCATCAAAATTGGCCAGCAGTTCTCCACAAGGGTGGACATTCTTGCTCAAGAATATGTTGATCAGTTGTCAGAACTTCAGGTTGAAGTTGTTTTATTAAATATCATTTATGAGTGTCGATAGCCCTTTTTTTTTCTAGTCACAAATGCTAAGCTAAATTATTTCTATTGGTCAGTTACTCGTGCACCATGTGTATTTTTAACCCACGGCCTCACTCCACCCATTCTTATGGAAGAAGGAAGTGCTGTTTGAGCTAGAGCTCACTGGCTTAATAATTTATTAATAACTATTTTCCCCCACCCTTTTGGACATTTACCATTGCTTTTCTATTAAGCTTCTGAATATAAAAGCTAACCATGTTTTTCTCCTTACCTTTCTCAAAGAACAAATGAACAACATTCACTGAATATTATTGGTTTGCTATCTTTTTCTATTTGGCAATTCTTTATGTTAGAACTAATTTGCTTTTTGGCTTCAGGATCAAGTTCCTCCCTTCCCATCAGAAACTGCTGTGTCTATAGTTGAAGAAGAGCTTGGAGCTCCTGTGACTGCTATCTTTGATCGTTTTGACTATGAACCAATAGCTGCCGCTAGTCTTGGTAACCTTGATTTGCTTTTGACATTTGTTATACAGAAATTTGTGCGAAAGTAAATTAACCTAGCTCAAGTGTTCCTTATTTTGTTTTATTCATTTTTTTATAATGGTAAAGCTGTTTTTAGATTTATAGTTTCATAACTGATAAATTTTGAATAATCAAATTCTGTTATCTAATTTATGCAGGTCAGGTCCACCGTGCAAGATTGAAGGGACAGGAAGTTGTTGTTAAAGTACAAAGGCCTGGTCTCAAGGGTCTTTTTGATATTGATCTTAAAAACCTGAGGGTTAGTTTTCTTTTTGGCATTATTCTTTTAGTGGTCATTATAGTCGTGAAATCCTAATTATTCATCAATTTGATTTTTGGTCTTTTGTCCTGGAAAAATTGACATTTTTCATTAGATATATTACTTAATATACCATGATTTTGATTTCATGGTATTGGTAATGAAGAAACTTGGAGGCTTTTAATTTAATTTTTCTTTTTAATTTTTAATGTCTCTATGCGTCTGTGTTGTGTTTACATCTATATGGGCATCCACATGGTTTTACAAAATTATATGTGGAATGCATTTGAGGGGTAATTCTTGATATTTAACTTGTTTTTACTTTTAGGGGTTTTGCAGTTATAATGTGCATGGTCATTGTTTATTTCAGGTAATTGCAGAATATCTTCAAAAAGTTGACCCAAAGTCAGACGGTGCAAAGAGGGATTGGGTTGCTATCTATGATGAGTGTGCTAATGTCTTATATCAGGTTGTCATATTGCCTTGGTTGCCTCATTCTTATGTTAGATTTATTATGAAACTACCTTACTATTTTTCATAAATTTAAGGCACACAACATGATTATAAGGGTTGCTATGCTTAAAGAAGAAACATATCCATAATGTAAAATGAATTTAGTTGAGACAAGGATGTTGATATGGAAGAGTAAGGCCCACAAAGAAATAGACTAGTAATATTATGTTAAATCATTTGAGGGATTTCGTGCAACAATTTTAAGGACAATACTAGAGAAAGTTGATTGTGAAGCTCAGTCATGCAACAGAGGCCGAGGGAAGAAAAAGGAGAATGTGAGTCAAGGTTGCTAGTAAACAATGCTCTATGAGTTATCTTGTCTGTGACCAGCATAAAGTAAAATGTTGAAGCAGAATGTGCCAATGAAGTTGGCTAATGACCTCTCAAATTTCTTATATTCAAACAGGGCAAGTTGAGTGTGGTATCCTGCCCTGTTGACTATGACCAAAATCCTTTTTATCAATGCCCGATCTTGCGGTGTTAGAAAAAGGCTACTCAATCCATTTGCTTCTAGTATAAATCTAGTTTGTTGGACATGTTTCCTTAACAGCACACTGGCCTGGTTGGTTTTGATCCCCTTTCCCCATAGGTGTTCCAAACATCAATTAATTGATAATAAATAGCTTACAATGACGTTCCAGTAAGCATCATGGGGCCATCATGTAGTCATGTTAGATATTATGGTCAAGTTGACATTCTAGTCATTCAAGTTGGAATTATATTGATTTCCTGATGGTTTGTTGAGGAATGCTATTCTAGTGAGAGAACAAGATATTGCTGAATACGCTGTAGACTGATTCTGTACTGAATATGACATAATGTTCTGAAGTAATTGATGAACAAGGCTTCTGATGGAAGGTTGTACATGAGCTGCTTTGCAGGCTATAACTATGGGAAAATTCAAATCCTATTTGTGAAAGAAAATTGTGTTGGGTTGCCATTTTAGTTCAACCTTTTATGATTCAACAGATTAGATGTGATAAGCAGAAGTTTAAAAATGTGCTGTGATCTTATTTTATTTTGCAGTTTTCAGTCCCTAATAGATCATTGATGCAGAACGTACTTTATATTTAATTTCATTTTCAGCTCCTCTCTCTGTTTCTCTTTCTCTCTCTTCTTCTTCTTCCTCTTCTCCTTCTTTTTCTTCTTCTTCCCCGTTAAAGTCAAAAACCTGAAAATTGAAATTTCAGGAGATTGATTACACCAAGGAAGCTGCAAATGCAGAATTGTTTGCAAGTAACTTCAAAAATATGGATTACATGAAAGTTCCATCAATATTCTGGGAATACACAACACCGCAGGTTTAATTCTTCTGTATAGTGACCTCCCAACAAGTGAACAGTAGTTTTTTTTTTCCTTTTCTTTTTAATATCTTTCTCCTTTCTAATTATTATCATTATAATTTTATGCATGTAGGTTCTGACAATGGAGTATGTCCCAGGGATCAAGATAAACAAGATAAAAGCTTTGGATCAGCTGGGCGTTGATCGCCAAAGGTTAATCCAATTCCCTCCCTTTCATCTTGGTGAAATCATTTTTGCGAGTGACCTTCAACTCTTACACATCACATGTGACCTGATGATTCTAGTGCCACATTCTGTAGGTTGGGTCGATATGCTGTTGAATCTTACTTGGAACAAATTCTGTCTCATGGTTTTTTCCATGCTGATCCTGTGAGTTCCTGCCGTTGCTTTTGATTTTTGGTTCTATACTATTTTTTGAAGTATGCTTACAATTGTCCAATTACGACTACTTTGTGGAATTATAAAATGATTCCAGAACAGAAGTTTATTGTGCTTGCATATTGCTTATGCACTTACATTGATTTTGTTTTTGTTTTTTTTTTTTGTTTTGTTTTGTTTTTTTTTTTTTTTAATGACGTGCAACAACTATGTCTGAAGGCTTGCCTTATGGAATGATTCTCTAAAAATCTGCTGCACACTTGAGGCAACAATGTGTCAAGGCTCATGCTTTACAGGATTGTCCCTAACATTTTGAAGTGTGAGTTTTGCCTGAAGGCTGTGGCATTCACCTGATGCACCAGCTAAAACGCTAGAATTCTCAACCCCCCTGCCAAAAACTTGAAATTAAAATATCATTTATGAAGAAAAATATTCTTTCTTAATTTTAATCTAAAATTGGAATCAACAGACGCTTAATTTGTAATTTATAGCATTTTTTTTTTTATTTGGAGAAAAATATTTTGACTTTGGACTACAATGCGCATAAAGTTAACTTGTTTAATTTGAAAAGTTCAGTCTCCTAGATATCACAAACATGAGCCGATGAGCGGGGTCAGGAAGATAGAAAGAAGGGGGGATGGGGGAGTTGGACGAGTCTCTGTTTTTAATTCTTATTTTGTTTGGTGTCAGAGTGTCCCTCCATGATACAGTGGTATTAGATAAGGAAAAGGGCAACTCTGGTGGAGTGCAGTTGCATTTTCTAAAAGTCAATCAGGGTTAAGGGAACAGCATTGAACAACCTGACAAATCTGAAACACATTTATGGTCACTGTATTTGATTTGCATTGTCACAATGGTTTTTCAATATGCATCCTTGATTAAAAAAAAAAAAAAGAAAAAAGCTAAAATGAGGTCTCCTTTTTATATTGTTGGATATAGGCAAGACAGATTTATTACAAAGAGAAGAGAACTCTTATGAAATATATATTAGAATCATATAAATAATTTAAAAAGGTGGTCTAGAAAACCCTCGCACTATACTGTTCTGGAGTAGTGGTTTTATCAATCCCTCTTGGCTGTTAGTTTGAATATATCTGTTTGTGTCTTTTCTCTTATTTAATGCTGTTTCAATAGAATAGCCATGACAGAGAAGTTTTGTTAGAATTCCATGTTTTCTGTCTTACTCAGGTTTTTAAGGATCCATTTGTGATCTACAATTAAGGAAACTGTGTCCACATTTTTTTTTATAATCACATACAATCCTGCTATTAAATATCTATCAGCTAGATGTAATCAGAACCTCTTTTTATTTCTATCTGCAGCATCCCGGAAATATTGCCGTTGATGATGTCAACGGTGGTAGGTTGATTTTTTATGATTTTGGAATGATGGGAAGGTATTTCTGGACCCTTTGCTGTGATATACTGTAAGAATTTACTGACAAATCCATTTATCAAGTTTTCTTTTGTGACTGTCCTGTGCATTTTCTGTCTCTAACTTGCAGTATCAGTCCAAATATCAGAGAAGGTTTACTGGAAACATTCTATGGAGTTTATGAGAAGGATCCAGACAAGGTAATTTTTTCAACTTTCAAGTAAAAATGGCCATCATTACTTTTACCATATGTTAATAATATTGTTGTTCCCGTGCTTGGTTTGTGTTTACTTTATCATTGGAAACTTTTGCGCTGATGCAGGTCCTTCAGGCAATGATTCAAATGGGTGTTCTTGTGCCTACTGGAGATATGACTGCTGTCAGACGAACAGCACAGTTCTTTCTTAACAGGTGCTCTTAGTGTAGAGAATAATAGCGAGAGTTGAGTGGAAAATTCCCATGGGTTCCATTTCTTATCTTTCTTTCTCTTTTAAAGATTTTATTTCATTAATGCTTTTGCTTACTTTCTTTGATATGTTATTTTTCCATTTGAGCTATAAAAAGGCATTCTGCCAGTTGATATATTATTTTGTTTGTGTAAAATTACCAATAATTTTTCTTTTATTATTTATTTTTTGACAAAAAACAGAACTAAGCTAAACTTTAGCTATGCCTCAAATGCCCACTTGGGCAGAATGCCTTTATGTCAGGTCAAATGTATTACACTCGAAGAGCACTACCAATGCTTCTAGCTGACTAATTTATTGCATGATAGAGCTGACATAGAAGTCATTTAAAAATCCACCAGATATGAAGATATTTGTTTTTGGAATAATGTTTTAGCCTAATATTGGTAGTGTTATAGTGCTGTCAACCATGAGTTATACTACAATACTTGTGTTATCTTTAATCATGTACAGGGTGGAATTGAAAATGTGCTGACTTTACCTATACATGATATTTTGTTATTTTGTATTTTAGTACGATGATATTGTTTTAAGTACAGCTCTACACATTGTCTGCACTGATTATGCTACTGTTTTATTTGCACTGTGAGCCTCAAATAAGCACTGGGACCCTTGGGTAACATAAAACAAAGAAGTACCAGTGAAATCTCAAGACTTTTTTTTTTTTTTTTTTCCTGATTAAACCTTTGTCTAACCATGAAATGAAATTCTATGCTGACTATTTTGCAGTTTTGAAGAGCGTCTTGCTGCGCAAAGAAAAGAAAGAGAGATGACAACAGCGGAACTTGGGTTTAAAAAGCCATTGAGCAAGGAGGAAAGAGTAATGAAAAAGAAACAAAGACTGGCTGCAATTGGTAATTCACCTGGTCTAGATTTTGTGCCTGTGATAGTTTCTATGCTTGTTAATGAGATATGGAATATAGCGCCATTTCAAAAGATTTTGGGAGCTAAATACACGTGGTGGGTGTGTGCCCGATCAATACAATGCATCCTGCCCTAGTATTCTTCATCCAAGAACTATCCTCTGTTTTATGAGAAGCCTTGGCTTTTCAGAAAAGATTTTGTACTGGGGTCACATTGTATAACTTGAGACCTAGGGAATTTAGGCGTACTCTGGAGTTAGAATTATCTACCTGTTTGATGGGAACACAAGCAACTGTATTTTGGCAGATTAAAGCTTTAGGTCTCCTAAGAGTTGTTATAATATAGGTTAAATGATTGAATTCATAATTTCTTAACAGCTTAAGCCTTTGGGCAATTGGTAAATTATCATGGTATCAGAGCAAGTGGTCATGAATTCAAACTCTATCTCTGCTCTGCCTCCCATTTTAAAAGTTAAAAATCCCACATTTTGGGCCCCACTTATTAAGGGGGAGTCTAGGTCCACACATGAGGGGAGTGTTAGAATATTGGTTAAAGGATTAAATTAATAATTTCCTAATAGCTTAAGTTTTTGGGACAATTGGTAGCATTCCCTAATTGTTTAAACTTTTGGGACAATTGGTAATTTATCAAGGGCAATTTAAATGAATTGTGGCAAAAGTATCATTGAATATTATGTAATGTATTTATGTACAATGGTAACATGTTTGTGTATGCCTTTGTATGCAAAACTTTAGTAAAATAAACAAATACTGTCTTATGTTTGAACTTCCTACCCTCAAATTAGTTGTGTAATTTTCTACCTTGGAGCAAATGAAAGCACTATGGTTTTCACTTATTCACCATGAACTTGATGAGATGCTAACCGTTGCATTCTCTTAATAGGGGAAGATTTATTAGCCATTGCTGCGGATCAACCCTTTCGATTTCCTGCCACATTCACATTTGTTGTTAGAGCATTTTCAGGTAATATAAAAAGACCACGGCCGCTTCATAACTATGATTGGATTATGATACATGAACCTAAGAATAGTAAATCATGATCGTTTTTGTAGTTTTAGATGGCATTGGGAAAGGCCTTGACCCTCGATTTGATATTACTGAGATTGCTAAACCGTGAGTTTAATCTTAGTTTCAACCAACTCTTTGAGATTTAGCAAGCCATATATTCAGTCTATCTGACTTGTCTTTGATGCTTTACAATGTAGCTATGCAATGGAGTTGCTAAGATTTCGGGAAGCAGGAGTTGAAGTTATCTTAAAGGCAAATGAAACTCATCTTTTTATTTTTTTGGATGAATGCAAATGAAAATCTCTCGATTCTACTGTTACCTTGTATATTGATATGGTATGTTTCTTAATATCCTGGTAAATCTTATATCTGTCAGGATGTCAGAAAGAGATGGGACAGACAGTCCATTGCATTCTACAACTTATTCAGACAGGCTGACAGAGTTGAAAAGCTTGCAGAAATTATCCAACGATTGGTATTTATTCAAAATTTTTTATGTGATATATGTTTTGTTGATGTGGCTTTCATTTTGATGTTCTGTTCTCCTTTTAATACAGGAGCAAGGTGATCTTAAACTGCGAGTTCGAACTTTGGAGTCTGAGAGGGCATTCCAGCGTGTTGCAGCTGTTCAGAGAACAATAGGGAATGTGAGTTTTGCTGGCTGATCTCCTAGTGGAATTATACAAGTCTTTCTCATGAACTCTTAGGCACATGACAGTCTCACAAAAAAATTTATTTCTTTTCTTTGTGGTTTCTTCAAATACAAATAAAAGAATATGTGAAACATTGATGGTTATTGGGCCCTTGGGGCTCCCAAATCCCAGAGCACCAAAACAAGGGGGAATAAAGAAGAAGGAGAAGAAAAAACATAAAAAAATAAAGGAGACATGGTAGACCGCTTCGTGTCTATATGAAGAAAGCTATTGGATGTGGCAGTAACCATCACTTTCCTTAATTCTGTACCAATATCTTAGGTGATATAATTTCTTTGGAAGATTTTGGAATCCATTTTTTAGCATACGTGCTAACATTGTCAAATCACTATTTTGATTGGTATTTTATGCAACTTTAAATTGAAATGTGAAAATAACGTATTGATTTTCTATTTTGAAGAGAGCTGTATCTAAGAAAGGTCTGTGCATGGCGATAGGAAGTTGTGTTTACTTACAAAATGCTCAAGTTTTTTCACATAACAATGATTTTTGCTTTCAACACATGGTCAGGTCACCAAAAACAGAAAAAGAAAAGTATTGAATATCTGTTTGTAAGTAGTTAATACCATGACATGAATTAGAAACTTTGTACAGTTTTGGAAATAAGGTAATTTTTTATTTTTAAAAAAGACTACAGATTACCATGACAAGTTTTAGCCTAGAGATTTAAAATGTTAATGAAAACATTTCCAGTTTCCTCTCTATATCTTTTGGACAGGTTATCTCATAAGTTTGACTGATGTTTATCAGAAAAAAAATTGGAATATTCTTTATATCATTTTATCTCTCCTTGATTGTATCTTCTTTTGACTAACAGGCTGTAGCTGCTGGAAGTCTAATAAACCTTGCAACAATTTTGTATTTCAATTCCGTTCGAGTAAGCCATCTGTGACAATTTTTGTTCTTTGCAAAATAAAGTGTCTGTGGCGCTTAACTCTTATTCAATGCTTTGGTCGAATTGTTCCTTTTTAGGTGCCTGCCACTATAGCATATGCCATCTGTGCATTTTTTGGCTTTCAAGTTCTATTTGGTATTCTGAAGGTCAGAAAATTAGATGAACAGGAGAGGTTGGTTACAGGAACTGCTTAAACAATCGGTAAGATTTCTGTAGTTTGTTTATATAATGTTTTAGTTCTCTAAATCATCTGTGCAAGACTCTTTAATAATATAAGCCATGCCTGGCCCCAAGTAACTCCCTTCATACAAGTACATCTACAGGACACATAAGACAATATCTTACATATAAAAAAAAAAAAAAGCTTTTTTTTGTTTTTAACATTCATTGAAGCCTCTTTATATTCAATAATTCAGCCTTTTCAATTTTCTCTTATTCTAGACCACTTAAAAATTGTGTCAGATACGCGTGACTGAATAATCCAAGTTTTTTATTTTTATTTTTTTTATGAGAAAAATAATTGGGCTAGAAGCAACTCTTTTTTCAATTTATGAAATTTTATTTAAACAATCAATTGATTTGCATGGGAGTCTGTGAACGAGGAGAACTGCCATTTCCTCAGTGCCCTCTGTTTTCCCGAATTCTGTGGGTGTGGGAGATGGGATATTTTCCTTGTGGGGGAGTAATGTTATTTGTTTCATTCAACATATGTCATTAATGTTATTCAGAAAAAAATAATAATATTAAAATAAAAGAAAAGAAGAAGAACTAGCAGATGATAAAATGACTTGTCATCGTTCATCGACCTTCTGATGTCGGCAATATTATCTTGTTCAATGATTCTGTTCAAACAAGCTGTACTGGAGGGTGTACCTGGGAGTGTGGAATGGAAGACTGAAGAATTGTTCTCAAAATCTGCCAAGACCACCCCACTCCCCTTTTGTATGAGTAAGAAAGGGTAGGACCCAGAGCCCATGGAAGGCATTCATTAAATAGGTGTACTCAACTGATCCCATCGAGCATTGAGCAAGGAGAATGGGTGCATGTACCATTCATTCATTGTGCCATGGTGATAAGGTCTGCCAAGAGCAAAACAATGTTCACACTGGAAAAACCTAACTGCACCAGCTTCCAATGCCTCCACCAGCTGCCAATACCTTTAGCTCACATATAGCCACATTATTGCAAGACAGATTATAATAAAAGGGTAGCCACAATTTTCTGGCATTCTCTAACACTTGCATGAAAGTGGACAAACTTTATTAAGTTGATTTATTCCCTAAATAGGATGTCAAGTTAAAAATAATAATTCCTTTTTTTTAGAGTTGTGCAAATTCCAAACTTAGCAATTTAATCTGTAGCACCTTTGGGTTGTCCATGATGAGCAATTAGGAACCTAACCTCTCTGTGTCATAGATTTTTGGTATCATTAAGTGTGTGTTTGGCTCTAGCTTATAAAGCCAACTTATTTTATTATTCAACTTATTTTTGCTACTATTTATGGACCCCATTATACTTTTTGGTACTGTTCATAGGTCTCATTGTACTATTTCAGCTAACTTTTACCTTTATCTACAGTACTTTCAGCTAAAAGTTTTCAGTTTTAGCAAAATAAGTGGATCCCAAACAAACTCTAAATATCTCATTTTATTCTCAAATTAAAGACTGATATAAAGCACCTAGGAGTAAGACTTTCTTGAGCCAGCTCATTATATCACTGAACAAAATAGTTCCAGCCACGTAAAGTGGATCATCAGGATTCGATATATGTAATTTTTTAACAACCATCATCCATTCACTATTCTTGCCCTTGGAAATAAGTTATTGAGAGCCTCAGCCACTAGCATAGATAATAAGTTACAGGCCATATAGGAGCTCACTAATTAAGCTGATGGCAAATAAATTGATGAAGTGCAAATTCTTTGTTGCAGTATAACTAATTTATGAACAGTTACGAAAAATTCCTAATTGCTATAATAATGTGCCTTTGCATGTTGACCATTTTGCGCAATCATTCTTCTGATCTTTAGGGATTGTGAAGCATTTTACTGGTTACAGTTTTTATGCTATATTATTGTCACTGCTATGAAGTGTTCCTGTTATATCAATCTTGACTATGGACCACGGTTCATTTGGTTGGGTTCATTGCAGATCTAGAGTGGAGATTCAGCTCATATAAAGCTTTCTAATCAAACATGCAACATTAAGAAAATAAGAGCTTAAAGGTGCACTTCATGCAAGGTTCTTATACCATCAATAAGAGCAAAAACTTCCAACTCTCTGATTCATGATAAAGAAAACCTCTCGAGGCTGAACGTTTTCACTGGATTCTTCAAATTCATGATTATAATGAGATCAAACTTGTAAGTAGGTTAGCTAAGTCACTTTGTTGTAATTATAAGTTTCAGCAAGGATGTTCCCCAAAGGACTAGAGTCTCTAGACGTGGTGACTTTATTGGCAGGCTGATGGCCATAAATGATAGCTCTCAGCCCTACTCAGGAGTTACATTTATAACATTTATATTGTAGATGTTGGCACTGTAGCATCCCATCATATTTGACAGGATGGGATGACCATTAGCCTGTGTATAATTTTGTACCAGGAAGAAAATTGTTCAATAAAATGTGCTGCGCCTTTTTGCTTCTCCCATTTGTTTCAATATCTCTGATGGAAATTGTAATAATGATGGTTGCATACCTCACAATTTTATTCTCTTTGCTCTAATCTTTTTTGGCACAATCAATCCGTGTAAATTTCGAGCAACTGTCTGTACTTGAAGCAAATTTAGTACATGGATCGACAAAGAAGAAAAGTACTCTTTCCAAGCAATTGTACACATCTGGGTATTCACATGTGCGCTCTTATTTCAAATTTGTTTAGCTAAGTTTTCATTTTTGCAGCCACCTTTTGTTGGCTGGTAGCTGTAATTTTCCCTTGTTTGGATGTTGAGGGTGAATGTTAGGGCCATCCTTACTCATCCAAACTGCCTTGTTTTTATTCAACGTGGTATCCTTTTTTGTATTAGGCAGAGCCTATGGATAAAGCATTTTTCATAACATGCTTAGATGGTAAGTTGTGATTGGTAACAATAAAAATGCTAGAAATGAACTCTAAAAGTGGCGTTAGACTTATTGATAACAAATCATAATTTGTCATCTTAACAATTGTGAAAAATAGTTCTCTAGTTGGATCTGACTATTTTTAGTCTCTGTAATACCCTCAAAGGGCCTTATGTAAGACCATGGCTAATACTTAAAGGTCAATGGTTGATTCAAGGTCTGGGCAGCTTGATAGGGACATAGGGTTCAATGACTTTTTGTTTTTTGAAAAGGGACACAGTGTTCAATGGTTGAATGATTATTTAGTTATATATATTGATATAGTTCAACAATAAGTTATAAGAAATTTACTCTATCTTTCTCTAACGTTGGTTAAAAAAAAAAACACTATTTATTTATATCTCCTTGTTTGTAGGAGCTCTCTCTCTCTCTCTCTTATATACTACGAGACATCTCTCCCTTAGGGTTTCCTATAGGGCTTTTTTCTTTTTCTTTTGCGGGGTTAACGGTCATGGTAGACAACGTTTCACAGATTTTAGAGAATATGAAATTAACTTTGGAGGAATAAGAGACTATTGCTATATTTGATGAAGGTAGAAAAGGACTAGAGAGTTGTGCGCGGAGTCTTATTGGCAAGTTTTTAACTTGCAAACCTTTTAACAAAAAAGCAGCTTTGGCTACACTCAAAAAAGCGTGAGGGCTGGAAGATGGAGTGCAAGTTGTTGAAGTAGGGTCAAACTTATTTTAGTTCAAGTTTAGATCAGAGTTTGAATTGAATAGAGTATTTACAGGAGGTCCATGGAGTTTTGATAATCAAGCACTGCTGTTAACTGGATGGAAGGCGGGGATGATGGCGACGAATGTAAAGTTTGACTTAGTGGCTTTATGGGTACAAATTTGGGGGGCTCCATTTGATATGAGAACACCTAGAGTAGCAGAGGAGGTGAGAAACCGATTGGGTAGGGTTTTGGAAGTTGAGAAGAGGTGCAATAACGATAGCCAAAATTTCTTCATGAGGGTCAAGGTGGCCATCCCAATAGAAAAAGAAATATGTCGAGGGGCTTTTCTGGCAGGATCAGATGGGAGGAAATATTGGGTGGATCTCAAGTATGAAAGATTGCTAGTTTTTTGCCATTATTGTGGACTTCTTGGGCATGACTTTCGATATTGTGCTTAGTATTTTAGTAAAACAAAAAAGGGGGTTGATGTGGAGTGTGGTTACGAGGATTGGCTAAAGGTAAACTGGTGGAAGGGCAAGGTTGCCACAGAAAAGGGGATTTGGGAAGGAAGGACGGCATGATAGACAAAGGAGCAACGGAGGGACAGTATTCTTCACAAGGAACGACAGTGATGGAGGAAAGCTGAGGCGGCGAGGACAAGAACCCTAACAAGACGGTTATGGAAGTTGTGGGAGACGAAATCGGAATTGTTGAAGAAGATTTGGCATGCAGTGGTAATAGAATCATGGGATTGGGGGGGGGGTGGATAAGGAAAATAGAGAATCATGCTCCTTTGTTTTGAGAGTTCAGAATTCAAACTTAAGTGTGGGGACTGAATTGGCACCAGCTACACAAGGGGAGCATGTGCAATTTAATGAAGAGGGGACTGGGTTGAGTAATGTTAAAAAGCAACCTACGTAAACTAGACTAGTCCGTATAGATGTAGGGCCTATGGGAATAATAAAAGAATGAGCCAAGTCCATCTTGGGTAAAAGAAATATGCTGGCTGTGAATGCAGACGAGGACACAGAGAACAAAGGCAGTGAAGGAAAAAAGGGGAAGGTATGCGAGGACTCAAACACAAATGAAGCGGCAGGGGTGTTGCAACACCCTTGACGAGAGCAATGAGACCTTTAAGTTGGAACTGCCAAGGGCTTGGGAACCTTTGGACAGTTCAAAGCCTTCACCAACTAGTGAGGGAACAATCTCCTGATGTATGCTTCTTGATGGAAACAAGGATGGATAGAGTTGGATTTAAGAAGCATTGTGGTGATGTACCTTTTAAAAATAAATTGATAGTTAAAAAGCCAAATTCGGGTGGGGGTTGGCTTTACTTTGGAAGGAGGAGATGAACTTGGATGTTATTAATTTTATTGACAACCATATTTTAGCAAAAGTAGTGGAAAGTGATGGTTTTGTGTGGTACCTCACAAGGTTCTATGAATGGCCAAAAGCAAATGAAAAGCGGAAGTCATGGGCTCTCTTATCTCATCTACGTTCCTTCATTGATGGTCCTTGGTGTTGTATAGGTGATTTCAATGCCAAACTTCATGCCTTTAAGAAAAAAAAAAGTGTATATGCACCTTACTATTATCAGATGAAAAATTTTCGGTTAGCATTGGAAGGATGTGAGTTGACAAATTTGGGGTTCAATGGGCATAAGTTTACATGGATAAATAAGCGGCTAGGTACAGTTCACACAAAGCAACGGTTGGATAGAGCCACGGCTAACAAAGTTTGGATTGAGAAATTCCCTGCAAGCTCAGTTATCCATCTATTCAACCATGCATCTGATCATCTTCCAATCCTATTGAAAACCATGAATGATATGCGGATTAGAGGAAGGGGGGTTGGTGGTTTTAAGTTTGGGGAGAGTTGGCTATTGTGGGAGGATCGTGAGGAGGCTATGATTGAGGTGTGGACAAAAGGAGGCTATGGCCTTTCGGGTTTGAGTGGTGCAAGGGACAAGATCTAGTCTTGTGGGGTCGAATTGCCTGCATGGGGTTCATCAAAGACCCTACCCAAAACTAAGGAGAATAAGAGGCTACAAAAGAAACTGGAGTTGATGAATGCAAGTGAGATGACTGAAGACAGTAGGAGTGAATTTCTAGCAGTGAGTAAACAACTTGATGACTTATTGCTGAAACAAGAGATCTTTTGGCGTCAAAGATCCCGAGTGTCATGGTTAAAGCATGGAGATAGGAATACTAAAAATTTTCATTCTAAAGCCTCCCAAAGAAGGCAAAGGAATTATATTGAGGGAATTAGAAAAGCTAATGGAGTTTGGGTGGAGGAAGTTGATGAAGTGGCGGATGTGGCGTCAGGTTACTTTATAATATCTTTAAAGAAGGCACTTGTGACAGAATGGAGAAATGTCTCAGTATAGTTAATCATAAAATTATTGATGATATGCTGGAGGTGCTAACCAGGCCGTATAGCAGTGAAGAAGTTAAAGCAGCGTTGTTCTAGATAGGTCTAACAAAGGCTCCTAGACTTGATGGTATAAATGCACTCTTTTATAAAAATTTTTGACATATTGTTGGCAATGATGTGATTGATGTTGTGTTAGATTTTTTACATTCTGGTAATATGGTGCTTGATATTAATTGTACTCATATTGTCCTAATTCCTAAAGTAAAGAAACCGGAAAAAATGGCAGATTTCAAACCCATTAGCCTATGTAATGTGATATATTAAATTATATCAAAAGTTTTGGAAAATAGGTTAAAGTTGATCTTGCCATAGTTAATGTCTCCTACTCAGAGTGCTTTTGTATTGGGCTACCTCAATACTAATAATGTGCTACTAGCCTAGGAGACATTACATGCCATGCATATTAGAAAAAAAAGGGTAAAAAAGGGGCTTTAGCTTTGAAACTGGATGTGGGCAAGGCCTATGACAGGGTGGAGTGGGTTTTTTAAAGGGTATGCTGATCAAATTGGGGTTTCCAGAGGTTTGGGTGGATAGGGTTATGAGGTGTGTTTCCACACCTTCCTTTTTAGTTCGGATCAATGGCAAAGCATATGAGAATGTTATTCCTTCTAGAGGTATTTGCCAAGGAGATCCTTTGTCCCTATATTTGTTTTTGATATGTGTAGAAGGTTTTACTTCTCTCCTTGCTAAAGCAGAATCAGATGGGAGGTTGCATGGGGTGGCAGTTTGTAGGAATGCTCCTAGTATAACTAATCTGCTTTTTATTGATGACTATTTGATTTTTTGCCAAGCTAATAAAGATGAAGTGCAAGTTGTTTCTGATACACTTTAGTTATATGCTGAAGCTTCAGGTCAATGTATCAACCTTGAGAAGTCTTCTGCCTATTTCAGTTGCAATGTGTTTGTGGAGCAGAAAGAATGGATTGTTGATAAACTAAAGGTGAAGGAAGTGGAGAAGTTTGATTCTTACTTAGGGCTGCCTACTTTGATAGGAAGGAGGAAATATGATACTTTTGCTTTTCTCAAGGAACGAGTTTGGAAAAAGATGCAAGGTTGGAAGGGGAAGTTACTCTCTAGGGCGGGTACAAAGGTTCTGATAAAAGCAATGGCTCAATCCATCCCCACTTGCACAATGGGGGTTTTTCAGTTGCCTGGGAAATTATGTGATAAATTGGATGCTATGTGTGCTAGATTTTGGTGGGGTCAGATTGGTGAGGGAAGGAAAATACATTGGAAAAGTTGGAGTTTTTTAACGCAGTCAAAAGAAAGAGGGTGGTATGGGTTTTAGAGATATAAGATCATTTAATTTAGCTATGTTAGCAAAACAAGGATGAAGGTTGTTGCAGGACCAAAGCTCTCTTTTGTATACTATTTTAAAACAAAATATTTTTTGCGGTGTGATTTCCTTGAGGTGAATGATTGTCCAAATAGTTCCTATGTTTGGAAAAGTTTATGGGCTGCTCAACCGATTTTGAAGAAAGGGTGCTGTTGGAGAGTGGATAATGGTGCTTCAATTTGGGTTTTGAAGGATTGTTGGCTACCAAACTAGCCAACCAAAAATGTTATTTTCCAACCTGTGGATGAGATATGGGAGTGGAGGGTCTTGGATTTGATTGTTTGGTAGAACCACTAGTGGGACAAAGAAAGAATTGAAGCCTTGTTTCATCATTTTGATGCTGAAGCCATCCTAAAAGTTTCTTTGAGTAGGCGGGTCGTGCAAGATGCTTTGATGTGGACTCTCACAAAGAATGGCAGATACATAGTGAAGTCTGGGTACCATGTGGCTAAGCAAATGAGGAAGGAAGAAAATCATAGTGGGGAGTGCTCGGTGCAAAGGGCCAACAATCCAATCTAGTTAAGAATCTGGAAGGCAAAGGTTCCAAATAAAGTTAAAATCTTTTCCTGGAAAGAATGTCAAAACATTTTGCCCACACAGGACAATTTGTAATCGAGGATGCAAGATGTTGCTTCTGTCAAAAAGCATTTGAAACGGTATTGCATGTGCCCTGGGGTTGTGGGGCTGCATAGGATGTATGGGCTGGAAGTGCAACCCGATTCTAGAAATTATGTACTGAGTAACAGGATTTTATGAAGCTGGTATTTGGTCTCATACCAAAGCTATTGTTGGAGGAATTGGACTTGTTCTAGGTTATGTGTTAGCTGATTTGGCAACAACGAAATATGGTCATGCATGGGGGTGCCTTCCAACATCCATCATGCTCTTACCAACGTGCTTTGGATTACTTGAGGGAGTATACTGAGGCATAGGATCAATTGAGTTTGACAATCTCAATCCCA
This sequence comes from Quercus suber, assembly GCF_002906115.3. Taxonomy (NCBI): domain Eukaryota; kingdom Viridiplantae; phylum Streptophyta; class Magnoliopsida; order Fagales; family Fagaceae; genus Quercus; species Quercus suber. The sequence goes on from NW_027069548.1 coordinate 1,238,867, forward strand.
ACCTCAGTAAACCAGACATGGCTGCCACCGCAGGAGACGTTTTTCAAGTTGAATTTCGATGGAGCTAGTTTTGATAATGGTGCTGTATCAGGTTATGGGGCAGTTATTTGTAATGTGAATGAAGAAGTGATGGCTGCTCTTTGGGCGAAAGGTGGTGCTGTGGGGGATAGTGAAGAGGTGGAAGTGATGGCTTGCCGCAAAGCTCTTGAGTTTGATGTAGATGCTGGATCTATAAAGGTGATTCTAGAAGGAGATAATGCAATGGTACTGAAGACGATATCATAGCTCAACCAAACTTTTCTTGGCTTGGGTTAATCTATGAAGATATTTGGTGCTTGGCTGCTAGTTTTAGATCCATTTCAATTAACTGTGTTAGGCATAGTGCAAACAGTGTTGCTCATGCTTTGGCAAGATTTGATAGATTGATTGAAAATGAAATTGTATGGATGGAGGAGGATCCTCCACCAGCGGTGGATGCCTTGTACTTGGACTCTAGTCTCTTAAATCAATAAAAGTTGTTAGGTTCCGGCTTCAAAAAATAAGAAGAAGAAGTTATTATAGGCTTACTCACATGTTCTGAGGGCGTTGCAAATCTCTTTAACACCCAAATATATTTACCATCTGACCTACAGATTGTAGGTCATTAGTTATGAAATGAATGTTTTGAGTGAGTTTAGGGGAATGATATTGTTTAAACTCCTTGAAATTCACTCGCTTAAAAAGATATTGTATTCCTACGTATGGCAAAAGAATAAGTATTTGTTTGGATAGCGCGTTTGCGTGTCTATGTTTGCAACTTTCAGCGCTTTCCTTTTTTTTTTTTTTTTTTAGCTGCATATGTTGACCTGTAGCAGCACTGTTCAGGAGACAATTATCATTGTTCACGCACTGTAGTAGCACTATTCACGCATTCATTGTAGCAACACTGTTCATAGGACCCACAATCACTTTATTCAGAAAAAAAAAAATAAAAATGGGTCTCACGGCACTATTTACATGTTTAAAAATTATTTAACTACAGTGTTTTCAGTTTCAGTTTCAGCAAAAATAAGTTGTATCCAAATAAACTTTAAGAATAATAGTACTGAAAAAGTAAAGATGACTTAAAAAATTATATATTCAAAATGATTGTAAATGGTGCTAAAGGATGCCATTAGGGAAATTTTTTTTTTTCATATTCCCACATGGTCATGTTCTCATGTTCTTGCTAATATGAGTTCTCCTCGTGTGTATGTGTGTGAAAGAGAGAATCTTCAATGAGCCAGCAACTCCATTTGACTTCCGATTATCCTAGTGCTTGATGCCAGGTCAGCTGAACCCAAATGAGAGGACAAATATCGTATTGTTAATGTCTGAATTCACACCAACCAAGAAGTATGTTGGAAGAGAAAATTAAGATAAGCTTTAATTTAAGTCTTACTTTTCGAGAAACTAGTTGTTACTCTATTTTAAGAATATATTTTGTGGTCAAAGCGAACAGCTAGAGTTAACTTCAAGAAGAGCTGCATGCTGGGAAAATTTAAGAAGAGCTGCAGCTAGGGATGTACAATTTTTAAATTTTTTTTTTTTTTTTACAATTATTGAGATAATAAGTTGTGATTGAAGTAACATTATTTTGATATAATTCTACTATTGACACTATTTTTATACACCGTCACACTGCCGTGCCATCTAATTGAGTATGTAATTTCTGGGATAAAATAGAATGACACGCATGTTAATGCCATATAATATATTGCCTCTGTTGCTTTGCTGTTGTCAGTTCATTTGGTACCAATTGTTCTTTTTTATCTGCATTTTTCTCCCACTTCCAAATTCATGAATTGAGAAACACATCATGCTTCATAGAAGCAGCAATTGTCAGGGAATTATAGAAATGTATGAGTTGTTTCTAAAGTTGTTCAATTGGGAAGCTCCAATAGGGGATTGAGCATTTTAGTCTGGTGATATTAGCACCCTCTGTGGACACCCTATCACATCCACAGTAATCAGTCTTTTAGCCAGGCTGTAGTACCAAAAGTAATCTAAAAGAAATAAACCTGATTCAGCAATTGAAGTAACTCCTTTTTTTGTGTGTGCATGCAATGTCATTCACAAGAGATTGGTTTATAATTATCTAAGTTTTAAGTAGTTGAATAGGTTTTAAGCATTGTAGCTGTAATTAGACTGCAATTCCTGACCAATAGGGGTAGAGTTCATGAGAAGAACTGTAACTTAACAATGAGAAATTATGAAATTGCATCATGACAGGATATGATTGGCCCATTTCTTTCTTTTGGATCTAACCATATGATTGGCTCTAAAAGGCAAAAGTTGATCATACATACCATTGATTCAAATTTATTGTGGTGGTTATGGTGAATATGGCTACTGGAATCGATATCTATGCATTTAAATGAAATAGAGTTTCTTTTATTTTCAGTGGCAAGCCCCACCTTCCCCATCTAAAGTCATTGTCAACTGAAAATTGGGGTTGCAGGCTCAGCCCATTATTGAATGTTTTGAGTTCTTTATCTTACTAAACTTCTAAGTTATATGACTTTAGAAGTAATTATTAAGTACTTTCAAAATATTGTTGATGTGATACTCCGCACCAAAAAAATATTAACTAATTAATACTATGATTAAAATTTTTTATTAATTTTTGAGCTTATGTTATATTTTTATATCAAATGATTTGCATTTATTGATATGGAATACTAATATGAGAGAAATTAATAATTTTTCCATCACTTTGCAAACAAAAGAAACCTTAACTTTGGAATTTTTCTGGTCTATTGAGCTGCAGCCTACAAGATCACAATTTGACAAGTGAACAAAGGATGTGCTTTGTGAAATGTCATGATTTGGATGGATAGAAACTCTCCACTCTACTATAGACACATAGTCAAAACAAAATATGATTAATTGCCTTACTTGTTTGACGGTATTGCTCAATAAAAAAAAAAGTACGTCTTGCTCTACCAAAAGGAGAAATTATTTAGTGCACGCTACCAACTGATACGTACATTGAATGCAAATTTACATTACTTGAGCAAGGAAAATGAAATTTACATTACAAGGAGGTGTATCATCTAAGGAAGAGAGTTGGTGTAGATATAATCCTCATTCTCATAAGCATTCTCTTCTGACCCACCATTTCCTTCTTTGCACTCAACCGCATCCTTGCTACACTCAGCTCTTCCCTGCATCATATCATTATCAAACTGCCGTTAACCACTGCAACTCTAGACGTTTAATTAGTTATACAAGAGAGAGAGAGAGAGAGAGAGCTCACCTCATTGACAGAAATCCCTGCAGAGCCCACCAGCAATTCATTGGTGTCTGCTTTCCCTTGAGCAACAAATATCAAATAGTAAATGAAAGCCAAAGTGAGTAAGAAAGCCAGTATTGAAAATCTCATTGTACTTGCTTTGAACCCTGTAATGGATGATGTGAAAACATGCAAATACAACCATGTATTAGGGGGTCTTAAAAAGAAGAATAAGAAGAAGAAGACAGCACCGACATGATCTTGAAAGCTTCTTGGTACAATAATATTCTCTAATACAACTAATCCAATATTTATATATGAACTTTGTTAGTGTTATCTGATCTTTTGACCTGTCTCCTGATTCCTTAGCAGCAAGCTCGACCCTCAAGAGCATGGGTTGGCTTTTCTTGGTGTTTTCTCACTAAAATATACACAGAGGAAGAGGGCAAGGAAGTTGTAACTTGTCACTTGTTCGGTCTCCAAGATTCCTCATTTTTCACTTGGTTTGGCTTGCATCCACTCTCTAGTGACTTAACTACTGCTGTATATCATGCAAAGGGCATTTTTTCACGAGATGGATGGCAAGTCGTGATAGATGGACAATCAGTGTTAGAGAAAATGGGTCATATTCTGTATTGAAATTTGAAAGTAATATTGGTCTCTACTAGAGGCCACCCCTTGCAGTATGGTAAGGGGTATATTGACAATCTTCAATATACCGTGTTAGGGTTTCTTTGGAGGCGCTATAAAGTTATTGTAAATGCTTGATTTTTTTTTTCTCTTTATTTTTACTGATAACCGAAGTTACAACACAATCATTTTCACATATCATCACTTACATCGTTTTTTTTTTTCCATTATTCACAAGCTGCCATTGCTAGTTGGGAAAAAAGTTTTAAAACATCACTAGATCTATTCTTCTAACTTATTAATATCGTTTTTTTGAGCATTCTACGTGCATAAAAAGTGTCAAAGAATCCAATGAGCTTTAACTTATTAAAATCTTTTTTATTTTTGGTAACTGTACAATCCACATACGAATTCGAATACTTGAAACCGGATCAGACCAAGTTGAATATAGCAAAATCTGTTTTAGCCAAAAAAAAAAAAAAAGGTTTAGCACTCGATGTAAATTTTAGAGGTGAAGCCACACTAGATATTGGTCCCTTTTATTTACGGCAGCATGGCATAAGTGAGAATTAGTGCTCATTGGGGGATACGGGTGTTACGTAAAATCCTCATTTTGTAGTTACAGGAAACACGCAATATTGCTATTGCTATTTGTGAATAGGTGCTCGCAATCAGCGGTTCTATTCTCAACCTTAGTCTTCCTCATCATCAGACTAGATTACAAAATCAAGAGTAAAAGTGAAAAGAGAGAGGAAAAGCACAGGCGAAATGTGGTTTGACTTTACAACCCACGTCCACAACGAAAACCTTTAAAAATTACATTTTTATAAACTAGAACTTTTTATTACAATAAATATTCTATTGAAAGTAATGTAGTGAACTAAACCCTAAACTAATTGTAGATTTATTTACACAAATACACTCAATGTAATGTTACCATATGGAGGACTATGACAATTTTTCTTACCTTTCAAGTTGGTGTCATTACAATCAACCTTAATTAGGAGGGTAATGGATTGTCATATTTCTCCTTTCAAAGGTGGAGGCTTGGACTTGGAGTTTGAAACATGAGGTTTGTGTGAATTATATATGAATTTAAGGATTACTTGTGGAGAGTTTTTTTCTTTTTAAATGATTTAATTATTTTTTTTTAAACTTTTTATGGAGAGTTGTTTGATTGTAGATCACAGTTCAAATTCGTGTAGTAATTTATTGAGAGATTACAGTTTCATGGGGTGCCTTTACTGACAAATTGAAAGTCGTGTAACTATTATGTGGGATACTTGGTGAGTCTCCAGGAAAACTAGGATAATATTGGTTCGATCAAAATATGCTTAAAAGATGAGGTACGTAGTTTTAATTTTCCCTTGAATCAAGACACTCAACAAGTAATTTAATAAGGTGACTAAAAAACTTGTTATGAATTCCTGTACTGGAAATATTTTTTCTTTCTGAAGTTTGACATAGTGGATTTTTTTCTAAAGATTTTTAAGCTTTAATTAACAAAACTTGATTAGTTTGTCAAGTTGACATTTGATTATTTAAAGAACGATTGATGGTAAATTATAAGTAATAACCTCCAAGAAAATGAAAATTTATCTTGTTGGATGATGAAAAAATTGAAAATTAATAGCAGTTAGAGGCTTACATAGGATTGGAGTTCACAATTTTTTTGCTAATATTGATTTAGTCACGTTTTGCAAAGCAAACATTTCATCTAATAGTAGGTTTTTTTTCCCTCTTCAAAAAAATAATTTAAAAACTTATATGCTTCAATAATTAAATTTATAGAGAAATCTACCTTTCATGTAATAGAAAATGGTAGTTCCTCCTAAAAGGAACGACACATGACATAACATTAAGAATAGTTGCTTCCATATCCAGTAACGAAATTAAAGATCAGACTTTTTTAAGGCTTATAAATCAAGCTTGATACCTTTACAGTACTAGTGGGCAAGAACAAAATATTGGGAAAAGCCATTTTTCTTTTTCTAAAGCTAGTGTGCAGGTCCCAGAGCATATAGATTTTTCCAAATAAAGGCAAAGCCAGTAGTACTTCAAATTTCTGGAAACGAAAAGGAAGACCAGATATAAAGCTTGAGTATTACTTGTACATTTTTTTTTTCTTTAAAGTAAAGAAGATAAGATAGGCAACCAGCCGTGATGAACTTATCTATCTGCATGTAACCATGGTAACACTTTTTTTTTTTGAGAAACCCAAGGTAACACTTTATCTTCTACGGAACCAATGTTTGAGCATTATTACTTTATATTATGTAAAAAAAAAAAAATTGAATATTACTATTTTGATTTATTGATGATTATTAAATACTAATATCATCAAAAATAAAAAAAGCTAGACATGAAAATTTATGATTTCCAAAAGTTTTTTATTTTTATTTTTTGTTTGAAGGTTAATTTCTAATAGAATTATGAACGGATTTACACACAGGAGTAATAAACACGATTGGGATGGTGTCATGGAATCACTAAAATATTATTGGACAACCAACTTTGTAAATTGTTGGATTCTATTTCTATGGTGTGGTTGGTATTAATCCTATTAGGGTGAGAATCATCAACACTCAGTGTCGGTGGAATTGTAGATGCAATTGATGTGATCTTTTAAGGCGCCAAGTAAAAAAAAGGCCCCAAATTTTAACCAATAAAGTTATTTATAACCAATAAATAAAATAATAATTTTTTTATCAAATAAAAAACTAACAAAAAAGAGAGAGAAATATAATATTCATAATATCTTTCACAACACTTTTACAACAAATACTAAGTAATAGATTGTAATAGCCTGTTATTGATGGCAAAAAATAATTATAGTGGTAGGTTCAAATAGAAAACAAGAAGCAACTTAATACCTAGCATTTGTTGTGAAAAATATTATGAATGATAAAATTCTCAAAAAAAGAAAAAGAAAAAAAAGAGCAATACATAAAAAGATTCATAATATTTTTCACAATAGTTGAGTTAGTAAATTTTTACTAGTTCTCATTTAGATCCACTATTAATATTACTTTTTAAGTTACCACTATCAATTTGCCATATTAACAAGTGTAAGAAGTTCTGTCAAATTTTTTATGTCTATAAACTTTCTAAAATAAGAAAAAAATTATGCATGGCTCATGTTAATTAGTAGGAATTTTGCATTTAAAACAAGATAATCAGTTTTCGCCTTAAGCCCTCAAATGCATTAAGCCGCCCTTGCCAACACTAATGGAGAGAATAAACTTAAAGTATATAATAGATGAGAAGTCTCAGTATTTATAGACTTTTTCATATTTCTTAGGAAGAGTTATATATATATATATACACACACACACACACATACACATGCCAATAGATATATTTTATCTAAAAAATATGACTCTTGAGTAAATAATTAACTTTAATTTTAAGATGAATTAATTCCTCCTGTAAAATATTATGGCGTGATCACCCGCCACTACTACCCACTTAACATAAATTAATTTATCAGACAGTGACATTTTTTAGTTCATTAGAATCTAACAAAGTTCACAAAATCAAGATGGAACTTATCGGGTCCTACACTCCCACTGAGTGAAACCCAACTTGTAGCCTCGAAATATTTAGGTTGCCCTTACTTATCAAGATAATGGCATAAGAGCATCCGCATTTGGATGGCTATATGCCAAATGCAAAGCATATTTGGCATACAAGCCCAAAACACACCCAGCAGCTGGAAGGCTATATCTCATATGCAAAAAAAAAATTTGAGATTTTGCTACAGTACCATCTCAAATGTAAGATGGTACTGTAGCAAAATGGTATAAAATTTTTTTTTTTAATTGCTTTTACCCGGCAAATTTCTCACTCCTCTCTCATTTTATCTCTTTCTTTTCTCTCTCTTCCTTCTCTCTTTCTCATCCCCTCTCTCTCTCGCCGAATCACCAAGCCGGATCGGAGCTCACGCCAGATCGAATTTCTAGATCGGCGTGGTGGCGAGCTGGTGGCGCGGCTGAGATCGGCGTGATGGCCGGAGGTTAGCGCGGTGGAGATCGGCGTTTGGTGGTGTTGACATGGTGACCGAGTCGTGCGTGGAGATCGGTTTGGCGAGGTGGTTTTGATTTTGGGTGGGTTCAGATGGGTTTTTGATCGGTGGAAGGAGATCGCATGGGTTCCGTTCCGATGGGGTTTTGATCGCGTGGGTGCTGTGGAGATTCGTTCCATTCCGATGGGGTTTGTTGGTTTTCTGATTTAATGGGTTTGTTGGTTTATGGTTTAATGGATTTTTCTGGTGGGCGTGGTGGTGGTGACTGGTGGTTTGTTGGGGTTCGGCGGCAGTGGCAAATCCGATCACTTTAAAGATCGGCATGGATTGTTGATGGTGGGTTTTTCTTCAAATTTTTGTTTTGGGATTGTTGTTGTGATTTGCTGAGGTGGCTGGGTTTGTTCACGGTGATTTGTTGTTGTGATTTTCTCTGGGTTTTTTTTTTTTTGGTGTTGACGGTAGTTTCTGGGTTACCGGTGGTGGTGGTGGCAGCGGTGGTGGTGTGCAGCGGTGGTGGTAATTGTGGTTCCTGACCAGAAGGAAAGAGAGAGAAAGAATAAATAATGTATAATGTGTTGTAATGTATAATGGTAATTGTGAGAAATATTATTTTATTGTGTAAAAATATTATTTTAATGAGTAGGATTGGGATATAAAAGTTGGGATGTTGGAGAATTGTAAAATTGTATTGTATAATTGAAAAAGTGACTTTTTGAGATGGTAAAATAAGATGGGATTTAGAATCCGGCTGTGGATGCTCCCTTGATTATTGCTTCATGTAACTCCTCGAGGAGTGACTTAGCTGCTTCAGGATGTATGCACAACAAATACGGCCCTGATTAGGAGCGTTTGTACAATTTTTGGTCCTTGGATAGCCAGAATCTAGTAACCTTCCTCTGAACTTTGTCAGCTTAACCTTACTTCAGGCAAAGTATCCTCCTTCAGGAATTGAATTATAGGGTCCATCCAACTTGGCTCAGCTCTGATTTGATGAACTTGGACTACCTCCTTTCTCATCTCTGCGAGTTTATACAAGTCTTCAACGAGGATAACCCGAGGCAGATTCTGTGCCGAAGAGGTTGCAAGCGTGGCTAAAGAATCAGCATGTGCATTACCATTTCTAGGGATGTGTAACAAATTAAAATATTCGAACTCTGACTGTAGACATTTAACTTAGCTCAAGTACCCTTACATTCTTTCATCTTTCGCCTCAAATTCCCCTTGTACTTGGCCAACAACTAGCCTTGAATCTGAGAACACTTCCACTAATTTTCCTCCCATTCTTTGAACCATTGCCATTCCCATCAATAGAGTTTCATATTCAGCCTCATTATTTGTAATCGTGAAGCCTAGTCTTAGTGACTTTTCAATAATGATCTTCTCTGGTGATATTAGCACCAGCCCCACTCCAAACCCTTTCTGGTTTGCTGCATCGTCTACATATACCTCCCAGAATGAAGGGCCTTTCTAAGAGATTACGCCAACCGATTTTTCATCTATGTTCTGTGCTGGTGTCAATTCTTCTACCGAGGGCTCAGTGAACTCGGTCACTAAATCCACAAGGACTTGCCCCTTTGTAGAGGTACGAGGCATATACTTAATGTCGAAAGCCCCTAGGATAGTGCCTCATTTGGCTATTCTCCTTGTGTAGTCAACACTTCTAAGTATGGTTTTAAGCGGGAGTTGGGTAAGAACAACAACCGTATGCACTTGGAAATAATGAGGCAGCTTCCGTGTACCAAGCACTACTACTAGGATAGCTTTCTCTAGTGACAGGTAACGAATCTCGGCTTCATGCAGCGACTTACTCACATAATAAACTGGCCTTTGCGCGCCACAATCCACTCGTATTAACACCAAGCTTACAGCATAAGGAGTTACAACAATGTAGGCAAATAAGACTTCATCTAGTTCAGGACTAGACATGATTGGTGACTGAGTTAGATAATCTTTAAGTTGCTGGAAAGCTAAAGCACATTCTTCATTCCACTCAAATCATTTCCACTTATTGATCAGCAAGAAGAAAGGTCTGCACCTATCTGTTGATCTGAGATAAATCGATTCAGAGCGGCAGTCATTCCAGTCAGTTTCTGGACTTCTTTAGGATTCCGAGGAGGTTGTAAATTGTTGATAGCTTTTATCTGATCTAGGTTGACCTCAATTCCCCTGTGAGTTACCATGTAACCCAAGAATTTGCCTGATCCCACACCAAACGAACATTTGGATGTATTTAAATGCAACTTGTATCTTCTAAGAATTTCAAAAATGTTTTCAAGATCTCTCACATGCTCAGAAACAATCTTACTTTTCACCACCATGTCATCTATGTAAATCTCAATACTTTTGCCCAGTCGTGGCTCAAACATCCTTGTCATCATTCTTTGATAGGTGGATCTCGCATTTTTCAAACCAAATGGCATCACTTTGTAATGGTAGTTTCCAATAGGGATGACAAAGACAGTCTTCTCCTGATCATCCAGGACTAATGGTATTTGGTGATAACCTTGGAAAGCATCCAGAAAACTCATCCGATGATGGCCAATAGTTGCATCCACTAGCTGATCTATTTTGGGCATAGGGAATGGATCCTTAGGGTAAGCCTTATTTAAGTCAGTGAAATCTACGCATACTCGCCATTTCCTATTCTTCTTCTTTATCACCACAGTATTCGCTAGCCAGTCAGGATAAAAAAACTTCTTTAATAGCTCCAGCTTGTTTGAGCTTTGTTACTTCCTTTCGCACTGCGTCAGTACGCTTCTTAGATGGGCGCCGAGGAGGCTGTTTCCTAGGGGTGACCAATGAGTTGACCTTCAAATGGTGTATGAAGCCAAAGTCTAGCCACAATTGCAGTATAGGGCAAATACATGTCTACGACAATGAAATCTACCTCTACTACTTCTATACCAGTCTACACAGGTAATCATATTTGGCCCTTCGGGATAATAACTCTTCCTTCGAAGCTTACCAGGGGAGAACTGTATGGCATTAAGTCATCAGGTTTTAAATTCAGCCCCTTATAGAGATCAGGGTACATTATTTCAGTTGCACTGCCCTAGTCCACCATTACCCTCTTCACATCATATCCCCCAATTCTGAGGGTAATTACCAAAGTGTCGTTATGGGGTTGGATGGTTTCAATCTTGTCTTCATCCAAGAATCCTAAAACTGGTGGAATACTAGCTTTAGCTCTCTTCGGATCTTAATTAATGTCTCCTATGGGTAAAAGAGCTACAGACATTACCCGAGAGGGGTAGGATCCTGTTCTTCCAGGTGCAACGAAGATGACATTGATCGTTCCCAAGGGGCGTCTTGAAGAAACATCTCTTCAAGATTCTGAGCTTGCTTGACTTTCCTGACCACTGAATGATGCAGGAGTTGCTTTAATTTGCCCTCACGGACGAGCTGTTCTAAATGATCTCATAGACTCCTACAATCTTCTGTGGTATGCCCATGATCCTGGTGATAATGGCAGTAGAGATTATTATTACGTCTTTCAGGATTTCCCACCATCTTGTTCGGTCGTTTGAAGAATGGTTCATTTTTAATCTTCTCCAAAACTTGATGCACTGGCTCTCGGAATACTGCGTTGACTGCTTAAGGATTCGTCGATTCTAATTGTCCGACGAAATCTCTCCTTTGCTTATTGTTATTGTAACGGTCCGACCTGAAATCCCTCCTCTCTTCAGGGATAACCTTATCCTTCCCTTTTCCTTGCTATTGATCCTTTTCAACTCTTTTATACTTATCAATCCTGTCCATTAGTTGACGCACACTGGTGACAGGTTTTCCAGTAAGAGATTTCCTTAAACCATGATCAACAAGGAGGCCGAGCTTAAATGTATTAAAGGCCACTTCGTCAAAATTGCCTTCCATCTCATTAAACATCTCCCAGTACCTGTCTGAGTACGTTTTCAGGGTCTCACCCTCCTGCATGTTCAAGAAGAGCAATGAAGCTAAAGGCCGAGCGACTCTTCAACAAGTGACAAAACGGGAACCAAATGCTTGAGTGAGTTCTTTGAAGTAACTAATGGAATCTGCTTTCAGGCTATCAAACCATCTCATCGCAACTGGTCCCAGACTGGAGGGGAAAACTTTGCACATTAAAGTTTCATCCCTGGAATGGACAACCATCCTTTGGTTAAAATGGCTCACGTGCTCCACAGGGTCTATTCTACCATTATAGATAGTGAACCTTGGTTGATGAAAATGGCGAGGGAGTCTTGCCTCTTCAATTCTACGTGTGAAAGGCGATCTGGAGATTCGGTTCAAGGCCTTGCTCATAGCATCGTTCCCTACGCCTCCACGTGATGGTCTTCGAGATTGCCATTTACGATAATGTTCTTCTTCATAGGAAAAGGATTCGCTAACTGGTGTTTGAGACCTCCGTTTATAAGTGACGTCTTATTCGTCGTCAGAATTATCATCAGAGTATGAAGAAGTTCGCCTCCTCTTAGCATGGCGCAACTCTCTTTTTAACTGGTCAATCTCTAGTTGCATGTTTTTGTTCTTCTCTGCATGAGACATGTGACTTCCACCTCATGACTGGCTTCAGTCAGTATGTGTAGTATGTAAACTACCTTCACGATCACGTCTTTGCTCCAAGTTGAGAAAAGGATCAACGTGTTGGGATGCCCTGGATTCTATTGGTTGTTGCCCTGGTTCAGCCAACGTCAACTGTTGCTTTCACTCTCACTCAAGCTCTTACCACAAACGGCACCAAATATAGGGTCAAGATTTGTAGCCTAAGCCCAAAAGAGATGAGATATGAGCCCAATAAGCCCACCACAATGAATTTGTAGAGAGTGGGTGAAAGAGCTGGACAATTTGTAGATTAAACAACGACTAGTAAGGATTTCAAAGATGAAAAAGTACAAAAATACACTTGAAACTTTAATAAACTGATGTCCGAAGAGATAAGTTATTATTTAAAAAAGCTAATACAACTCTTAGAGCTACAATAAATCTTCCTTCTTTCTCCTTCTCCTTTTTTTCCGATCCCCTCACTATAAGAGGTCTCTTACACTTATATAGTTTTCTTTTAGACTATCTTGATCGTCCACTTGTTCTTCATCTAAACGTTCACTTGAGTATATGTCCCATCGGGTATCTTCGTTCGTCCTCCATAAGTGGCGGTAGCTGAGACTGCACTGTTCAGAAGTCTTCTCCACATTAATGCAACCAAAAAAGTTACTGCAGTGCATTTAATGCGGTAGTAGCAGCTTTTCCTTTAGATATTTCTCTGTTCTTATCATCTTTATATGTGCCTGAAGTTTATCCTTATCGTTGGAATTACCAGGATGGTCACCCAAACCTCCCAAGTACTTGCTTGACCGATATTCTTCATATCCGAGGAGGACACACTCTTCGGACTATATTCCTCGATCATTTCCTTGCATAATTCTCCAGTCTGGAGCTTTTCTCAATTATTTACTCTTCTTTGAACTACCCTAATCTTCAAATAGAGCCCAAGGCCCAATATATAAATTTGGGCTTTTATCCGCACAGTAAGTAACTTAAAATTTATATGTTTTCACAATTAACGAATTCAATTAATGAATGTGACATTCAAAATTGTACTAAAATAACAGTTTAAAGGATAAAAGAATAATAGTATGCACTCTGCACAAAATCTTAATTTTTGTGTGGTATTAAAAAAACAAATTATAACTTCTACCAAAAAAAATTTTATTAAAATTTTGTACAAATAACATCGTTTATGTATCAACATTTGACTAAAACAAAATAAAGAAAATGCATACCTGATGGCACGGTGAGTCCAAGAATTAAACTATTTGAAGTTGGTTTGCTAAATTCAAAACTCTTTATTTTCTCCAAAAAAAAAAAAAATCAAAACTCTTTAGTTTAGTTTTTTTTTTTTTTTTTTTTTTTTGGTTAAAATAAGTAAGTAAACAATCTTAGCCTTAGGAATAGTTGAGAAGAGAAGAAGGCTCTATTTCACTTTTTGCCGGCTCGGAGGTTAGAGCATCCACAGCCGGATTCTAAATCCCATCTTATTTTACCATCTCAAAAAGTCACTTTTTCAATTATACAATACAATTTTACAATTCTCCAACATCCCAACTTTTATATCCCAATCCTACTCATTAAAATAATATTTTTACACAATAAAATAATATTTCTCACAATTACCATTATACATTACAACACATTATACATTATTTATTCTTTCTCTCTCTTTCCTTCTGGTCAGGAACCACAATTACCACCACCGCTGCACACCACCACCGCTGCCACCACCACCACCGGTAACCCAGAAACTACCGTCAACACCAAAAAAAAAAAAACCCAGAGAAAATCACAACAACAAATCACCGTGAACAAACCCAGCCACCTCAGCAAATCACAACAACAATCCCAAAACAAAAATTTGAAGAAAAACCCACCATCAACAATCCATGCCGATCTTTAAAGTGATCGGATTTGCCACTGCCGCCGAACCCCAACAAACCACCAGTCACCACCACCACGCCCACCAGAAAAATCCATTAAACCATAAACCAACAAACCCATTAAATCAGAAAACCAACAAACCCCATCGGAATGGAACGAATCTCCACAGCACCCACGCGATCAAAACCCCATCGGAACGGAACCCATGCGATCTCCTTCCACCGATCAAAAACCCATCTGAACCCACCCAAAATCAAAACCACCTCGCCAAACCGATCTCCACGCACGACTCGGTCACCATGTCAACACCACCAAACGCCGATCTCCACCGCGCTAACCTCCGGCCATCACGCCGATCTCAGCCGCGCCACCAGCTCGCCACCACGCCGATCTAGAAATTCGATCTGGCGTGAGCTCCGATCCGGCTTGGTGATTCGGCGAGAGAGAGAGGGGATGAGAAAGAGAGAAGGAAGAGAGAGAAAAGAAAGAGATAAAATGAGAGAGGAGTGAGAAATTTGCCGGGTAAAAGCAATTAAAAAATAAAA
>NW_027069548.1:1261443-1291493 GCF_002906115.3 Quercus suber
TTTTTTTTTTTTTTTTTGGTTTGGGTGGATGGGGACTGTTTACCGTTATGTTAATTGTTAACGCCGTTAATAATAATTAACTGGTTCATTCTGGTTTCTTGGACTGCTGGAGGAGAGGTCAAAGTTGCACGTGGCTACCAGATGTACTTATGGTGGGTTGTTTTTATTTGCTTGCCTCTAGCACTACTTATTTTTTATCATTTCCATCAAGGATAACTACAAGAGATAAAGACAGGGAAGGAATTAGCTCTCTATAAAATATTTTTAACTTTTACAAAATTATTTTTTTTATTTCCATCAAAGATAACTGTGAGAGAGAAAAAAAAGGAGGAATGGATTACAGTAAAATATTTTTAAATATCTTCACCATTTATAAAAATATATCACATATTTGATAAATTTTTTTCAAATACAAATTACCTAAATTGGTGGCTTTCACTTGATGATTGGCCGGCTGCCAAATGGAATGAGAGGTTCGAACAGTACTTAAAGTACTATATTTAAATTTTGTTATTTTGTAATTGTAAGAGTAAGACTTATGTACAGTACTTAGATGTTATCTTTTAAGTTTCCATTTTAAGATTTTATCATGTGAATTTTTTTTCATAGAATGAAAGTATATTTTTTAGTTAAATAGACATATAGCTAAATCTTAAGAGGAAAACTTAAAGAACAGCATCTAATATACTATACCTAAGTTTTGTCATTTTTGTAAAATGTTTTGTCAGGCTTTTTAAACGTAAAACATTTTATAAATGATTTCATAATTAACATAAAACATTTTTAGATTTGTCCAAATTTTACCATATAACAAACATGCTAAAATGCTAAAAATATTTTCCATAAAATATTTTATAGTAAAACAAATGAAGTGAAAATCTCAATATATATATATATATATTTATATATTAATTTTGATCTATGATGATTTGACATCTTAATCATGGTAAAAATGTGAAATTTTATTGTATTTGTAAAATAACTTGTATTTCACAAAAATAGACTAGATTAATTCATAATCAGACCAAAAAAAAAAAAATTTAAAATCTTGTGTACTGTAGTGTATGTCGGTATGTCCCTCATTTCTATGTGTGTGTTTTCTATGGTTATGTCCCATTTGCAGAAGAGATTGATTATGGCTATATTCGGCATTTCTGTGTAATACAACTGTACAATGTATTAAAATGGGAGCTCAATTAATTAGGATCCATTTGGTAATATTATTTTAGTAATGTTGTTTGTATTTTTTGAAAATATATGTGGGTAAAAAAGTACGTAAAAACATACATGTAATATTGTTTAAAAACTGAAAACATGTGTTTAACGCATGTACCAAACGGGTCATTAATAATCCAAATGAAATTGTACTTACATTCTAAATTTACAGCAAGTGTAGTTCTAATTGCCATATTATTATTATCTTTTTGCATAATTCATTTTCATTTTGTTTAGCTTATGCATTGAGTGGAACACTCTAATACAAAAATAAATAAACTATTACAATCTTCCAAAATGAATCATGTTTGGACTGCTAAAATTGTTTGATTTATTGTATTGTTTATTTGTTTGCGCTATGCAGCATTAAAATATGCACAGTAATATGAAAATCAAGGATTTTTTTTTTTTTTTTATAATATGGCAATTAGAACTACACTTGCTGTAAATTTAGAATGTAAGTACAATTTCATTTGGATTATTAATGACCCGTTTGGTACATGCGTTAAACACATGTTTTCAGTTTTTAAACAATATTACATGTATGTTTTTACGTACTTTTTTACCCACATATATTTTCAAAAAATACAAACAACATTACTAAAATAATATTACCAAATGGATCCTAATTAATTGAGCTCCCATTTTAATACATTGTACAGTTGTATTACACAGAAATGCCGAATATAGCCATAATCAATCTCTTCTGCAAATGGGACATAACCATAGAAAACACACACATAGAAATGAGGGACATACCGACATACACTACAGTACACAAGATTTTAAATTTTTTTTTTTTTGGTCTGATTATGAATTAATCTAGTCTATTTTTGTGAAATACAAGTTATTTTACAAATACAATAAAATTTCACATTTTTACCATGATTAAGATGTCAAATCATCATAGATCAAAATTAATATATAAATATATATATATATATATTGAGATTTTCACTTCATTTGTTTTACTATAAAATATTTTATGGAAAATATTTTTAGCATTTTAGCATGTTTGTTATATGGTAAAATTTGGACAAATCTAAAAATGTTTTATGTTAATTATGAAATCATTTATAAAATGTTTTACGTTTAAAAAGCCTGACAAAACATTTTACAAAAATGACAAAACTTAGGTATAGTATATTAGATGCTGTTCTTTAAGTTTTCCTCTTAAGATTTAGCTATATGTCTATTTAACTAAAAAATATACTTTCATTCTATGAAAAAAAATTCACATGATAAAATCTTAAAATGGAAACTTAAAAGATAACATCTAAGTACTGTACATAAGTCTTACTCTTACAATTACAAAATAACAAAATTTAAATATAGTACTTTAAGTACTGTTCGAACCTCTCATTCCATTTGGCAGCCGGCCAATCATCAAGTGAAAGCCACCAATTTAGGTAATTTGTATTTGAAAAAAATTTATCAAATATGTGATATATTTTTATAAATGGTGAAGATATTTAAAAATATTTTACTGTAATCCATTCCTCCTTTTTTTTCTCTCTCACAGTTATCTTTGATGGAAATAAAAAAAATAATTTTGTAAAAGTTAAAAATATTTTATAGAGAGCTAATTCCTTCCCTGTCTTTATCTCTTGTAGTTATCCTTGATGGAAATGATAAAAAATAAGTAGTGCTAGAGGCAAGCAAATAAAAACAACCCACCATAAGTACATCTGGTAGCCACGTGCAACTTTGACCTCTCCTCCAGCAGTCCAAGAAACCAGAATGAACCAGTTAATTATTATTAACGGCGTTAACAATTAACATAACGGTAAACAGTCCCCATCCACCCAAACCAAAAAAAAAAAAAAAAACAGTAAACCATGTGAGCTGAGCTGAAGCCTCGCTTTCTCAGAGTGTAAAAAACACACTCACTCAACTCACACAAAAACACAGAGAGAAAGAAAGAAAGAGAGAGAGAGAGAAAAAGAGTGTTACAGGGAAACTTGTCATTTACAGACTGTAGTCATTCTCCTTCACCAACCAACACTCTCCACCTGACTCCCAGACCGCCATTTTTAACGGACTTATATTCTCTCTATAAGCCCTAACTCTCTCTCTCTGTCTCTGTCTCTCTGATTCTAGGGTTTCGAATACTCTATCACTGTGTCTAATGAATCTGTAAGGAAAGGTTTGTTTAGTTTCTTACATTTTTTTTTTTTTTTGGCTGAGTGTGCAATGAATCTCTCACTCTCACTCACACTTCTTCTCCTCACTCTCTCTCTACCTCCACTACTTCACTCCGCCTCCAACTCGGAGCTCCGATCCTTACTCGAATTCAAGAAAGGGATCCAGCTTGACCCCAGGGGTGCCGTTTCGTCTTGGGACACGGCTACCGTAGCATCGTTGGACGCCAATGACTGTCCCTCAGCCTGGCGCGGCGTCTCCTGCGAAGGCGACGACGGCGCAGACTCCGGCAATGTCACCGCTATCGTCCTCGAAGATCTCGCACTCGCCGGCGAGTTGAAGTTTCACGCCCTAGCTGAACTCAAAGCGCTCAGAAAGCTCAGCCTCGCCGGAAACAACTTCACCGGCCGGGTCGAGCCGGTTCTCGGCACGATCACTACTTTGCAGTATTTGGATCTATCCAGTAACAGCTTCTACGGCCCGATCCCGGCCCGGATTAACGATCTCTGGGGATTGAATTACTTGAATTTCTCTCATAACAACTTCTCCAATGGGTTTCCGAGCGGAATTCGGAACTTACAGCAATTGAAAGCGTTGGATATGCACGGAAATGGTCTATGGGGCGACATTGCCGAATTGTTATCGGAGTTGAAGAATGTGGAGTACGTGGATTTGAGTTTCAACGGATTTTTCGGTTCGATTTCAACGAATTCCAGTGTTATTACCAGCTTAGCCAATACAGTTCGTCACTTGAACTTGAGCCACAACAACTTGAGCGGTGGGTTTTTAGCGAGTGACTCAGTACAATTGTTTCGGAACTTGGAGGTTTTGGATTTAGGAGATAATAATATTACTGGAGAGCTTCCTTCATTGAGTTCGCTGCCAAGTTTGCGGGTTTTGAGGTTGGGGAGGAACCAGTTTTCTGGGTCGATACAAGAGGAGTTGTTAGACAGTTCTGTGGCATTGGAGGAATTGGATCTTAGTGGCAATAGGTTTACAGGTAAAAAAATTAAATTCTTTTTCGTTTGCACAGTTCATTGCTTTTGTAGCTTTGGGAAAAATGTGTGTGAGAGCTTGTTTTGTTCAAATTATGTCATTATAGCATGTTGGAAATTTGAGATATTATTAAGTCAACCCAGTTAGGTGTGCTATGGCTATTTGAATTTTTGGGTTTTAAGATGATGGAGGTCCAAAGTTTTATCAATTTTACTATGTTCAAATCCTTCTACACCAAAGTTACCAAATATAAACCCATTACTAGGCTTATATAAAGAACAATCTTCATGCAGTAGATGCCATATATATATAAACATTACTAGGTATGACTTAGACATATGATTTGTGTCTGAATTTATCATGAACTAATATGCTTAAGCCTAGCCCCAAAAGCCTTACTTTTTGAAAGTAAACTCATGGTTTATTACCCCCACACCCCTATTTTTGGGGTCATAAGGAATGTTATAATCGTGGGAGTGTGTCCATGGAGTCAATAATGATCTATGGTTTGAAAGCTGAGAGTTGGTGTAGTTCCTCTTGCTGATAAGAGTGCTGGTTTAATGCTAAGATTTCTTATATGCTCCTGAACAGTGATAGACCAATTTCATATGGTCTCATACTGGAAACTCTCTTATTGAATGATTGTGAATAATTTATATCATTGCTTCTAGCTTGGATATACTCTTTTTTTTTTTTTTTTTTTTTTTTTTTTTTGTGTGTGTGTGTTTATTGTGTATTCTATATTAAAGAAATCATGTTTTGACTCTTCACTTTTCTGATTTTTTTTTGATGTTTCTGGTGAAACCCATTTCTCTGCATGCATGTCTGGTTTTATTAGTCATTAATTGTCCTTCTGTACCGATCAAAAATTGGTTTCACATCCTGTTAGAAACTAGGTGGTTGTGAGTCTTGTAGTTCTCATTATCTGAATATAAGCTCAATCATGTATCTGAAACTATTGACATTTTTCCATTTGTATATATACAGGTTCACTTCTTGGAATTAACTCCACAAGTTTGAATTTTTTGAATCTTTCGACAAATAATTTATCAGGCTCTTTGCCCACTTTCGTGGTACGATGTGTGATATTGGACTTTAGCCAAAATATGATCTCCGGTGACATATCCATTGTGCAAAATTGGAGTTCTGAACTACAGGTTCTTGATTTGAGTTCAAACAAACTGTCAGGAACCTTGCCTTCAGTACTGGGGATCTATTCTACTTTGTCCTCAGTTGACCTCAGTTTAAATGAACTTAGTGGGTTGATTCCTAGTAGTTTCTTCACGTCATTGACCTTGACAAGCTTGAATCTTTCAGGAAATAATTTTTCGGGTCCAATTCCTCTTCAAGGCTCACGTGCAAGTGAATTATTAGTTCAAACAACAACTCTGCGGATAGAGTATCTTGATCTCTCTGCTAATTACTTTACAGGTGGCTTGCCTTCAGACATAGGAAACATCCCCAGTCTCAGATTACTGAATCTAGCAAGGAATCACTTTTCAGGACAGCTACCTATTGAATTGAGTAAACTTACTAGCCTGGAGTACCTTGATCTATCTGTCAACAAATTTACGGGTAATATCCCTGATAACCTTCCATCCAGCCTTAAAGAATTTAATGTGTCAGACAATGATCTATCAGGCAACATTCCAGAAAATTTAAAACATTTTCCTCAATCTTCATTTGCTGGAAATAAGGATCTCAACTTAGGCAATGGTGTGCCAGATCAACTTCCTGTTCAAAAGAAACACGAGAAGTCCAAAGGGAATATTAGGTTAGCAATCATTCTTGCCTCTGTTGGTGCTGCTGTGATGATTGTTTTTGTTTTAGTGGCTTATCACAAAGCACATATTAAAGAGTTTCATGGAAGAAGTGGATTTAATGATCAAAATACAGGGAGAGATGTTAAGTTAGGAAGGTTTACTCGGCCTTCCCTCTTCAATTTTCACAGAAATGTTGAGCCCCCGCCAACTTCCACAAGTTTTTCAAATGATCACTTGCTGACTTCAAATCCAAGGTCATTACCTGGGCAGACAGAGTTCCTGACTGAAACAGCTGAGCATGTTTTACCTGAGGGAGTATCAGCTACTTCAGCAACTGTGAGTTCCAATGTGCTAGATCATCATCCTGCCACATGTGGAAGGAGATCCTCCCCAGGTTCGCCATTATCTTCCTCACCACGTTTTATAGAGGTGTCTGAACAACCTGTGATGTTGGATGTCTACTCACCAGATAGATTTGCTGGAGAATTGTTCTTCTTGGATACTTCACTTGCATTCACTGCTGAGGACTTATCTCGTGCTCCGGCAGAAGTACTTGGCAGAAGCAGCCATGGTACCCTGTACAAAGCAACTCTAGATAATGGACATATGTTGACTGTGAAGTGGTTACGGGTGGGACTGGTCAAGCATAAGAAAGAATTAGCTAGAGAAGTTAAAAGGATTGGCTCTATAAGGCATCCACACATTGTTCCATTACGAGCATATTATTGGGGGCCCAGAGAACAAGAGAGGCTTCTTTTAGCAGATTATGTGCGGGGAGATAGCTTAGCCCTACATCTTTATGGTAAGAGCTCTAGAATTTTTTTTCTTCTTCTCTCTTGATGGGTATATCTATGATGTTTATCTTTGTAAATTGTCTTTTTCCTGCCAAGTCCATGAAATGCCTTATCTTAACTTGATTTTTTCAATATCATGTAAATCAGGCATGTTTGAAGATTTTATAATTGCTTGTAACATAGACTGTTTTATGCTTTGTGTCAGTCCTTGGAGGAGTGGTAAGCCCCCGTCAATTGTGGCACATGTTCAGGTTTTTGATTTCAACGTGGGACTCTTGTGGAGAGCTTTGCCGTTTGATTTCAAAAGTTCACCTGTTACATGTCATTATATCTGGACCAATGTCCTATAATGGATGTATTTTGGGCAATTCTTATGATAATATTATAATAGTTGAACTTTCTTGGAATAAGTATCACTAAGTAGTCTCTCTTTCTTTTTTAATTTATTTATTAAAAGTATAGTACTTTTTTAAAGTTCTGGTGAATTGCTTGTCAATTTCTAAGACGTGTTTGTTTGAACATATAGTTAAAAATTCCATCTACAAGAAAACATCTTATTCTCTTAAGTTACAAAAAATATCTACTCTCCCTCGTCCCTACCTCTCTATTTCAGCTTAAGCTCTTATAATTAGTCAGAACAAACACCAGGATTTAGTGTCAGTGGATGTAGCCTAAGTGGAAGAGAGGTCCTGTCCCATTTGAAGTTTACATAGATAGTTGTCTATTAAGCTTGCACCAATTATGGTTGGGTTTTGTCTTGTAGCATCTTAGTGCGTGCAGGATAAATTTTCTACTAATTGCTTCGTGAATATGGTATATCCGGAGATTATAAGATCAACACATGGTTATATTTCATTCTGCTAGACATTGATATCGTTGATTGTGTTCTAGTGTAATTATACATGCAATCCATCCACTGTAATTACTCAGTGGAAGCTTAACTGGGAAAGTGGGTGTAATTACATAACACTCTAGGCTTTGATAATATTACATCCTTGTAGGCTAATCCAGTTTTCTGCAGATGGAGCAATAGATTAACATCTAGTGCTTAGTTGGCATAGATCTTTTGCCATGGACAAACTTTTGCCCCTAAAAGGATGAATGTGCAACCTGAGGAAATTTTTTGTTAAATGAACCAGGTACTTCTATTTTGGTAAGGCTTTTGATACAAGCATAACCTCCCTGGCTTTCCTATGTTCTTCGCCTAGTATCTACTTATTGTCATTAAACTTCCTTAAAATTAAAGGATTTATAACAAGGCAAGAAAAAAATTATTTGTATGTTGCAGACCAATATCAATACATTAGTCTTTTGGGGGAGGATTGATTATGGTTGTGCCCAGAGATTGTTTTCTATGAAGATTGCCAACAGAGAGAGGCTGATGAGTCCTTTTTGTTACCAAGATTGAAGTATCTAGCAGGACAAATTTAAGGGGAAAAAGGACTTACTGAATATGGATATATTTAAAAAAGATTAGGGTTTTAATGTTTGGAGCGGTTATGCTGACTTGCCATTTAAGATGAAAAGGGAAAGTCCAGGAGTAGAAAAATAAGTTGAGCTTCCCTAACAAAACACATTTTTATTAGATTAGAATGGATTTTATTAGCCAGCAATAAATGGTATTCATGGAAGCATTACTTGCCTTCCAATAAATGGCATGTTGAATATCTGGAACTTCGAGATCCAAACTGTTATCTTGTTGATATCTTTGTAAGTTGATGTTGATCACCTTCAGCATCATGCTGTCATTAGATAATATATTTCATAATTTTCATAATTTTCTGGCAACAATGTGTGTGGCATTCACAATAAAGCGATAAGAAAAGAATGGTTTTTGAGTGAGACCTCTAGTTGAAAGACCTGATTTATAAAAAATCTAAACAGTAAAGGAATGATCTCTTGGTGATAATGCTCTATCACTATAAATGATATTGTTGCTGGATTATTTAAGGGCAGATCTTAGTTACAGTACCTTAGGTGCAGTACATTAGGTTCTCCAATTAAATTCGAACACTTGGTAGCACTGATCAATAAGACACCAATGGTGCTATTTTTTTTCAAAGACAATTAAATTCAAAACAACCAAGTATTTGGATTCAATTGGGGGAACCTAATTTACTGCATTTAAGGTATTGTACCTAAGTTTTACCCATTATTTAATTAGCAGACCTTTTTAACTGGGAGAATATAGATTCAATAATGGTTTGGAGTTATCTTGTAGATATTGGTCCCATGGGAGTAAACTTTGCATGGATTTTTGGACACTGGCAATTCTTGCTTGCTAATAATCTTTTCATTAGATATGATTTGGTACCTTAGTTCACGCAGGCAGTTGTGAGAGAGATGTTGTAGGTATTAAATAAGGTTTTGGTGAAAATTTTAGCTTTTGAAAAGAGAAACTTGGGCATAAATAGTTGCTCCTTTGGTAAAGAAAAGAGTTGCATTGGCTGGTGCCTCATAATCAGTTAGGTCTGGACAAAGTTTGAACTTGGTATGCACCTATACTCAGCACAGTATGTCAGGAGTCCTAGATTTTTTGTTATATGGGGTCTATGTTTCTTCGGTTCAATTTGCATGAATGTATATATGTATATGTACTTATGTGGACAAGCATGTTTATCTACATACATGGGTTAGTAAATAATTCTTAATGTATAAGCACATAAAATTAATCAATCACTGGTCTTTGCTCTTTTTTCTTTCTTCTCTATCATCCTTATATATAATGTATTCTTTTTCAAAGTTTTAGCCAAATATTCACTCTTTACTCAATAATGATGAACTATCATAAACACGGTACATTGTGATTGCCGATTTTGGGGGATTGGATTGTAGGAATTCCATGAATCATGATGCATTATACAGTTTTTAGTTCATAGGTGGTGAGGGAACTCGATAACTATGGTATGACACATGTAGAAGTGCAGTGTCATAGTTCATGGTGCAGGCTATGACACACAGCCTGGGGTTTTGGGAAAAATTAATAAATAAATGTTTGGTGGTGATTACTCATAGTTAGAATGATGCAGAAGTCACTAGTCTAAAGTAGGATTGTATCTCCTGTTGTTTTTTATTACCTCTTGGGGAAATGTCATATGCTTGACAACTTGGTTAATAGTGTATGGTAGTTAACAAAGCTGCTGGCGTTTGTGTATAACAGGGATACTACTACTTTCCCTGGCGTTTGTGTATAACAGGGATACTGCTACTTTCCCTAGTGTTTAGTTGTTGTAAATGTTGGTAGGCTATAAGCTTCAGTTTTTGAGGTGCCCAAGGCTACAACCGTTTTAGAAGCATTACAGGACACAGAATGGGGTTTCATACCTACCATAGTCTGGCAATATTGATTTCCACATGCTTTTGCACTATGCGGGAGTATTTTTACATGCAACGAACTTTCTCTTAGTTTTTGAGTTTTATTTTTTCATACGTATGTCATGCAGAAACCACACCTCGGAGATACTCCCCATTATCTTTCAGTCAAAGACTAAAAGTTGCCACTGAAGTTGCAAACTGCCTGTTATACCTTCATGATAGAGGCCTGCCTCATGGAAACCTCAAACCAACAAATATACTCTTGGAAGGCCCTGATTACACTGCTCGCCTTACTGATTATGGTCTCCACCGCCTGATGACGGCAGCTGGCATTGCAGAGCAAATATTAAATCTGGGAGCGCTTGGATACCGTGCTCCGGAACTTGCTACTGCAGTTAAGCCAGTCCCATCATTCAAGGCTGATGTGTATGCACTAGGGGTGATTCTAATGGAATTGTTAACCAGGAGAAGTGCGGGTGACATAATATCGGGCCAGTCGGGGGCTGTTGACCTTACAGATTGGGTTCGATTATGTGATCAGGAAGGACGGAGAATGGACTGTATTGACAGAGACATTGCAGGTGGGGAAGAACCCTCCAACGCAATGGATGAATTGCTTGGAGTATCACTTCGGTGTATTCTCCCCGTAAATGAGAGGCCTAACATCAGACAAATCTTTGACGAGCTCTGTTCTATATCTATTTGAAATTTTTGTACATGCGTCTTGGAATTAGTTTTTTTTTTTCGTTCCTTGACACAATTGTTGTTTTTTCCTCCATTCTTTCCCCCTTAATTGGTTTCAAGCCTTCTGATTTTGGGCTAATTATCACATTCTTTTGTTATTTTGAAGATCTTGTAAAGAGATATGCCATCCATTGATTATTTGATAGTGCTTGAGTTTGATCTAAAGTGGAAAAAGGATTGTGATTCATTGGGTTCTTGATATGTCCTTTTTTTTTTTTCTTCGTATTGAGATAGAATTCTAATGTAGCATAATTTAAGTGTATATATTGGAGAGTTGAACTTCGGCTCTTGCTCTCAACACTTCACATGCACTTGTATTTGTAGAGTGACCATCACACCAAGAGTGCGTGGTAATCTTGATGTGTCGTTTTGGAAGTACAGCATGGTACAAAACATTTAAGTGACTTATTGGCTCTTGAATTTCTTCCTTTTGTTAATTCTATCTGGTTAGTAATTTAAAGATAATAATGAGGCAATAGGCAATTATAGTGGCGGTATGTGTGGTCTGGAGAAATGCGGAAGTGTTCTACGAGCAAATAGATATATAACAACGTTGTGTTCCGGACTTTCCAAAATAAGGGCATATGTCTGTGGAAAGCCGAATAGTCATTTGTCACTGATATGGAAGATCCTGAAAACCAGAAAATGTAGAAGATGAAAAAAAAAAAAATAGTCTTTCAAAACTGCGCTAATTTTTAAGAACAATGCAAAAATAATGGAAAATGCTTTTCCTTCTAGACTCTCAAATAGACCATATTATTAACTATGAAACTAGCATTGCCAAGAGCCTCATAATTCAACTCAAAGACTCACAAGGTTCAAATCTCTCCATCCTTAATAATCGATATGTCAAAAACATAGAAATGGTGTCTGACGCTTTCTTAACTCAGAATTATTCAGCATATTGATGGTTGCTTTGTTGTCCTAGAAACCATGAAACACTAGAAACCATTAAATAATGTGGTGATTTAATGAAGTCCTCTTAGTTGAGAGTCACAATCATGAATCCACAACTCTTTGAACACAAACTCTAATAATTTCATCAAGACCTGCCTCTATAGATCAACACTAGCACGATATAGTTTTAGAATTATCTCGAAGGGTAATTTCGGAAAACAAACACACACCCTCCTCGATTGTGATGGTACCAAGAATGAAGCAGAATTGAGAACCGGTACAATATCATCTACTTCAATCATTAGATCAGAATTAAAATCCAAGCACTGAGGGAAAAAAAATTAACATTATAACTTACAATACCATCTCGCAACTTACAACTTAGCAATAGTATCAAGTTTATCAACAAGGCCCGGCAATCTAGTATTTTTTATTATTATTTTTTTTATGTGGTTAAATTACATTTTAAACCCTGAGGTGGGTGAGTTTTAAAAATAACAAATTAAATCACGAAGTTTGGAAATGTAACAAATTGAAGAAGAAAGAACTCGAACCGTTAGAGCTGTGCCACGCAGAGACACAGAAGACGAAAAAGGTGAGAGCTTCTTTGGTTTATAGGATTATATTATTGGTTAATTTCAGGAAAAAAAAAAAAAAAAACTTGAAATCTGTCATTTCAAATCAAATTAGAACGCAATCGACACTTAGCACCAGCTTTCAGGTAATTCAGCAACCACAATTCTGTTTCTGTCTGTGTCTGATAACCCATATTAAGGAATGGAATTCTGTTTTTGTATTTTTTATTTTATTTTTTGCTAAACGACCATGTTTCTTATGCAGTTTTATTTTTCATGTTACGAAAGAGCGTCGCTGTTCAGGGAAGAAAATATACATACCGTTAATTTCAGTTTTCTAAACCCTCTGATCTTTCTCTGTCTCACATGAATGCAAGCTCTCAAATCACTCTTCAGCCCCTCACCTTTTCGTCTCCACAAGTTTCCCACAAAAAAGCCAACAAAGTCCTTCCTTTCTCTCTTCTCAAATCTCTCTTCACCCACCAAAACCAAAACCAAAACCAAACCTAAAACCCCATTTTCAAACTCCACCATCATAAATTACCTAACCAACACCTTAAAATTCTCAAAAACCCAAGCACTTTCTATCTCAACCCGCTTCTATTATGTCAAATCCACTGAAAAGCCGCAATCCGTGGTTCTCTTCCTCCAAAACCTTGGGTTCTCCGAAACCCAAATAAGATCCGCGGTTCGTGTCTCACCCCATATATTGTTCTCTGATATTGACAAGACCCTTAAGCCCAAGATTGAGTTTTTCCAACAACTGGGTTTTGTTGGTTCTGATCTGGGAAAGTTCATTTCCAAGAATTCCACGCTTTTGAGTGTGAGTTTGGAGAGAAGGTTGATACCTTGTGTTGAGATTCTTAAGAAAATCTTGTGCAACAATGAGAATAACCAATGCCTTCTCCGGGTTTTGCGGCGGTGCAATGGCGTGGTTAAGGGAGACCCTGAATCAAGGTTGTTGGGCAACATTGCTTACTTGAAGCGTTGTGGGATTGTTGGGTCTCAGCTCTCAATGCTTTTGACTAGGCAGCCTTGGCTTTTTGTTATTCAAGAAAACAAGCTTAGAGGCCTTGTTTCTAGAGTTTTAGATATGGGGTTTGTGGTTAATTCAAGGATGTTAGTTTATGCGGTTTATACAGTTAGTTGCATGAGCCATGAGACTTTCATGAGGAAGTTAGACTTCATTCGGAGTTCCGGGTTTTCTTCTGATGAATGCATGGAAATGTTTAGGAAGGCACCTGGTTTGCTTAGGGCCTCTGAGGAGAAGTTAAAGCTTGGAATTGAGTTCTTTATGAATACCATTAAGTTGGAAAGGTCGGTTTTAATTCGTTTACCTTCATGTTTGATGTTTAGCATGGAGGAAAGAGTGATTCCTCGGTACAGGGTTTTGCAGATTATGAAGTCCAAAAGGCTGTTGAAGAAGGAGCCAAGTTTTCTTCACATGTTGAATTTAACTGAGGAGGTGTTCTTAACAAAGTTCATTGCGAAGTTTGGTGATCATACTGCAGATTTGTTGGTAGCTTACAAGGGTCATTTATTGGATTCTTCTTCTGAGGATGAAACTTTGATATGTGTTTAGCCTTCATTTCCTTGGTAAAGACTTTTTGGGTGAATTAAAAGAATGTGGAAAAGTTGATAATCAATGTTATAGAGTGACTTGCTTTGACAATGTTGAGTAATTCTTGTTTAAAGTATCTTGGCAGAGCTTGTTTTCCTGGCAGCTCAGAGGGCCTTCCATGAAGATCATACAGATTTTGAGAAATGCTGTATTAATTGTAAAAGAAAAACACTGAGAAACGGTTTTGTTTTGGCCTCTGTGTGAATTTTTCATTCACTTATATTTGTTGCTTGTCAATTGTCATTGTATTTTTTCCCAACCTGCAACCACCCAATACAACTGTCAGGGAATTAGAATTTCATTTTGTTGTGATTCTTGATAGGTCATTTTATATGGTGGAAGATTAGAATTTCTTTTTACTACATCAAGTTAACTTGTTGAAAATTTTAATGCTTTTACCTTAATTTTCTCTCTTAATATTACCAATCCAGTTGTATCAATTGATGAAAAATTTTCCTTTCACGCTGTCCTTAAATAAAGTGCACTTAAGATGCTTACCAAGCATGAACTTTTGAATATCCTTTTCGTGTTATGAATTCTACAAATAATCATATGTTGTAATAGGTGGTGTACTTGATATCATGTCCATTCTAAACTTGATTGTTCTTCATTCTAGCTTGTTATCACTTTCATTCTACCAGGGCGTTACTGTTAGAACTTCATTCTTACCCCGCTGTGGCCATGCTTCAGTCCACTTCAATTGGAAGCAAATGATGCTTTTCATGGAATGGATTATGCAGATTATCATATTTTGTAATACCTGTAGTGTGCTTGACATCATGTCCATTGTAATTCTACTTCTTACTTCATTCTACTTTTTAATTGTTTTTCTTCTCGTCCACAATTCTGAGATATTTTTATTGTCGATGTTGTTGTTTCTCTTATATCAAACTGTTGTTCTACAATGATTTGTCTTATTTTCCTTCAATAATTTAGAGAGTGGGTATTATTTCTCACACCAGGAGTTCAAGATCATATTGCTCAAGTACATAGTTGCACTGGGAAGACAATAGGGTTTGGGATTCCAAGCCTTATTGAAGATGATGAACATTGAAGTTCCTAGAGCTATTCACATTATGGCCGTGTTATTTTGGAATCTGATTGGTAAATGACATGGATTTGTTTTGAGACAATCTGTTTGTGTTCTCAGGGCTTGGTCCTTGCACCAACCTGAGAGCTAGCGGCAAGTGAAAAAAGAAGTTAAGGGGTCTGTTCCCTTATTTAAGCATGGCTTGCATCTATGGAGGGATTTGATGCAATGGCTGATTTATGTTTGAGAAGGATATGGAAATACTATAGAAAAGCTTTTGCCCCTGCTCCAATGATCAAGCTTTGCTCCCACAGCCCCTCACCCAAAAGAGCATGGTTTGTTTCTTTTCTTTTCTTTTTTTAATAATTCAGAACCTTCGTGAATGACAGAAAAGAATACATGTTACCGACTATAACTAGTATATTGTGGATCCACAGCAAACCCCAAAAAATTGAGACTAAAGCTTGGTTGTTGTTGTATTTAGAACCTTCATGAATTCATGTTTCTTCAGTGTTCATGATTATATTTACATGGAATAATGCTTACAAGCATCATTTTATACTGCAACTTTTGAGTATGTTTTCCTTCATTTACAACACTTGCATGTATGGGTATGGCCAATTCTTTTAGCTCATATATGAAGTTTGGACTATGTAAATGTAAGCATTATAGTATACATCTTGTATATAAGGAATACCATGTTCTTTCTTGCCATAAGGGATATAAGTTACATGATAATTATGCAGAAGACAAAGCATACTGATACTGAAATTGAAGATAAAGTTTATATAAAATAAAAAATAAGATGCTTAATGGCAAAAGAGAAAAATAAGATGCTTCATGGCAAAAAGAGTTCACTTAATGGTCTTAGAGTTGGGGTAGTGCTTTATTGGGTTTAGTTGTGCTGTATATTCAAGAAGCTAAGGAAATTGTTTACTTCTGAATGTTAATCATGGCTCTCACCCACCTTGATTTGCTAGCTATATTATCATTTCAGTGTGCAAAATTTTATGGGATAATTGAAATTTTGTTCTATTTTATGCGAATGCATTGTCCCCCTTTTCCAACTAGGAGGCCTTTTTTCTCAGGTTTAAGATTACAGGGCTCGTAGGGGAAATTTGTTTATAGTCCAAGCGGTTTTCTCCTATTATTCTTGCTTTCCATCCACTGCCCAAGTGATGAGTAAGATTTTCTATTATCCACCTCTCGTAGACTCCATAGAAGTGAGGCTGATGCATGTGTATGAAAAAAATAGATAACTAAACTAGAAAAAATAGAGTATTTTTGGATTAATTTGGCTAAAAAATTGAGGAGGACTGATGTGAATGCTCTAACTAAGCTTAACAAGCCTGAAAATTTGAACAGTCGGGATAAATTGGAAAAAGACAATCATTTAGGGACGATAAATCTACATTCACTCTGGATAACACCTATCTCTTCTTCTTGTTTTTTGTACTGTTTTTTTTTTTTTTAAGAAGATATAGCAGTGGAGGAGAATTTGAATCGTGGTACTCCTTGTAAGGAGAATGGGGGCAATGCCATTAAACCATGTAAGACCCTTGACAATCTATCTTTTGTCAATTAAACTTGTTCTCTTTAAGGCTATAATTCTTGTATACGTACCATAGAATAACAAAAAAAGTCCCACGTACATTATCATTATTACTTCGCTAATCACTACACTATCACAATGTTATGAAAGAGCGCTCGAATAATGAACATTATCATTATTACTTCGCTAATCACTACACTATCACAATGTTATGAAAGAGCGCTCGAATAATGGACGAAAATACAACTAAATGTAGTAAAAATCATGCATAGAACTTGAAAAAAAAGACAAGCCTCATACATTAGTATGCGTTTAGATAGCTGATTGCATTTTAGCGTCTGACATTTTTGCCTTTTTATTTTTTTTATTTTTAAATTTTAAATTTTTATATTTTTTTTAAACTAGCTCTTTTTGCACTATTCATGAGACATAAACAGTGCATTAAGGCAAATGAATAATGTTTTCATTTGTAAACAGTAATTGAAAATTATTTTCTTATTATTTTCAGTTTTCAGCAAAATAAGCGGTATCTAAACGCATCCTTAGGATCCGTTTAGATACAACTTATTTTGCTGAAAACTGAAAACACTGTAATAAAATAATTTTTAAATGTGTAATTGTACCGTGAAACTTATTTTTAATAAAAAAGTTGATGAAAAGTGAAGTTTGTGGGTCTCGTGAACAGTACACGGGATCCACTAGTGTGCTGAAAAGTGGCTGAAAAGTCAAATATTACGGATACTGTTCATGAACAATGAATGAACAGTTAAATTTGTCTCTTGGAACACGTGCCCAAAAAAAGAAAAAAAGGAAAAGGAAAATGCAAAACTCAAAACGCAGACGCAGATAATTCATATCCAAACACTGAATAAGCTTTATAATATGCCAATGATGTCTTTGTTGTAGAAAAAGTCATACTCTGCCGCTAGAGCTAGCACCTTTTTTTATTTTTAAGGAGCAATTTTGTAACAAAGATAAGAGCATCGGCAAACTTTTTGTATCCAATTTCCCCAACCCTTAATATAGCTTTAGAGTTCAAATGCGCCCAAAAGTCGTTGCATTGGTAACTAGTTTGCGTGGATGGAGTGCCTTGGAAAGTCTAACTTTTGATATAATCACTAGGTCCAACATTTATATAGAGAAAAGAGAGAAATTAATCGTCTAAAACTGGAAACCATTAGTTTAACCCACTTTTGAAAACTTTTTTTATCTTTCTTTCATTTGAGAAAGAATCTCCTTCAAACTTAGGACCACTTAGCTCGGTACAATCATAAACTACTAGTTATCCCATTTGTTAAATTGTTAAGAAATAACGAATGTTATCATTCAGTATTATTGTAACAAGTAAGCAGAAATGCGGACTGGCTTTATGGATAAAGTACGTCAGGAACTTCCATCAAGTTTTTACCTACGCATTTGAGCATTTGGATCTTCTCTCATGCATGTATGGTTGTATAAGAGGAACAACAAAACAAACCTCAAAATTAAATGATGTAAAATCAAGGTTAATTAATTCTTCGACACTTTTTCCATGAGTAAGGAACACCAGGTATATGGTAGCTTATAGAGTTGTACATGATAAGTATGTACAGAAGAAAATATGATCCACAAAATGAGCAAATGCAGTAGAAGTAAACAACCACAAATCTAGACATTCATACTGGCACTTTAATTAGTAGTCTAGACAACAAGAGCCAAAAAGAACACATTGTCACTTGTGAAGGCGATAAGTAGGAATAGCAAGTAGGTGCTTGGCTCTAGGAGTTGTGAGACCAAACTCTTCGGTCATGTCCAACTCCGTTGGCAACATGTCATTAGGAAGCTCCCAATCAAAGCAATGAACAAGTTGTGCTAACACTAGCCGAACCACAGTTAGACCCAATTGCATTCCTGGACAGCTTCTTCTCCCAGACCCAAATGGGATAAGCTCAAAGTCATGTCCACTAAGATCTATGTTACTCCCAACAAATCTCTCTGGATTAAACTTATCTGGCTCAGTCCAAACACTTGGGTCTCTCCCAATTGCCCATACATTTATTAAGAGTCTAGACTTACGAGGTATGTGGTAATCATTGATAGTGCAATCTTCCAATGACTCATGAGGTATCAACAAAGGTGCTACTGGATGTAGCCTCATGGTTTCTTTTACAACCATGTCCAAGTACTCCAAGCTATCCAAGTCAGATTCATCTACCATCCTCTCTAAGCCCACCACATTTTCCAACTCCTTTTGAACTTTCTTCATTATACGAGGATGCCTGATTAGTTCCGTGAGCATCCAATCAATTGCTGTTGCTGAAGTGTCCATTGAGGCGGCAAGCATATCCTGTAAGAAAATCATTGTTTGAAAATTACAACAAACAAGTCTTAATCCCAAATTATTGGGATCGACTAGTAAAGAAACTGCACTAGAATAAAATTTTGATTCTAGCAAATGATGCTGCTTTAGCTTCAACTTGATTAATTCTTATAAAAATTAGTGTTTAAGTAGATAGTAGGATAGTATAAATAAAAAGTAGTTAGAAATCATATTGTATACACAAGATTATATTTGGTACATAATTGATTTCTACACACAAACATATAGAATAGTTTTTTTTCCCCTAATACAATTAATTCGACACAAACATAAAGAATCAGTTTTGACTATATTATTAATTTAGCGATTTGATATATGATGTGTTTGACTCCTTACTAATATCATGTAAATTCTTTGAATAATTACCAAGATTATAGCTTTGATATTAGGCCGTTCAATTCGGTACTCAAATTCCTCAGATCCCATGAAGCCCAACATGACATCAACAAAGTCCTTGGTCTTATTTTCATCCTTGGATTGGACATGCTCATCAATGGTCTTCTCCAAAAAAGCATCAAAGATCTTACTCACGGCCTTCATGCGCTGAGTTAGCCCTTGAAGGTCAAGGGGTGCAACATAAGGAATCTAATCACCTAAGTTAGGAGTTGCGGTTAGCTGCATACCCTCTTGGATTACAGACTTGAATCCCCTCTCATCAAACTTCTTGTCCACGTACTTCTTCCCAAACACCAAACGGCAAGTCATATCTGCGCTGAGAGACGAAACCTTGGCACTGAGATCAACAGCAACATGTTCATGTGCTGCCTCTTGAATGAACTTTATCAATAGGTCAAGCTCTTCTTTTCTCATGGATTTGAAAGAATTGATTTTGAGGTTGCTAAGTAATTCAAGGGTGCACATCTTACGTATGTTGCGCCAATAAGAACCATATGGAGCAAAGGCCAAGTTCTTTTGCCCATAAGAGATGTGCTTTGAAGCCTCATTAGGTGGTCTACTAGCAAAAACAAGGTCATGTGTTTTAAGGAATAGCTTGGCAGCTTGAGGGGATGAGACAACAATGGTAGGTACCATCCCTAAGCGCAAATGCATGAGGACCGTGTTTTTGAGCTA
The DNA here is from genome assembly GCF_002906115.3 of Quercus suber. NCBI lineage: Eukaryota > Viridiplantae > Streptophyta > Magnoliopsida > Fagales > Fagaceae > Quercus > Quercus suber. The sequence continues at coordinate 1,281,518 of NW_027069548.1, forward strand.
GTTGATGAAGATCTTGATGAGGGTTTTCTCCTAACATATGAAGGTTCCCAAAGATAGGGAACCCTCTTGGACCAGGAGGTAATTTCCTCTTCTTGGTCTTGCTTTTCCATTGTACTAGGATATAAGCAAGCAAAACAAGTGAGAGTATGATCCATGTCCAAGCCTTGGTGGGCATTTTTAAGGCTGAGCGCACTGGGTGGTGAAGGCAAGCTCAGTGTTTTTTTTGGATGGACATATGGAGTTGTTATTTATGACAGGAAATCGTACAAACGGAAAATAAACTTAAGATATTTATTTATCTCCAAAAAAAAAAAACTTTAGATAAGTTTAATGCCGACGAATGGAAGATTTTTTTTTTCTTCTTTTTCTTCTTTTACTAAATATAGTAAATATTAGCTGTCAAGTAATTGGACAAAGGAGTTGATTGGATAAAGTTTGTAAGGTGGTTCTCACTTGTACCTCGGCAATTTGAGATTTAGTCTATACCATTTCCATCATTGATTTTTTTTTGTTTTTGTTTTTCGGTTTTTTCTCTTTTGCTAATTGAGTGAGAAATAAGAGTAATTACTTTTAAAATTCAAGAGTACGGGTTAAAAAAGAGAGTAATTATTAGTATTTTTGTTGATGTGAAGTTATTATATTCTAGGATTATCCGATAAATTTTTATTACAATGAAATATCATCTACTTTTCATTTCTCTCTCTTTTACAGATTGAGTATTTTTTAGTTGTTTAATTATCATTTTCTCTTCTCTTTTACAGATTGAGTATTTTTTTTTTAGTTGTTTAATTAAAAGAATGGTAAATGTATAGGATAAAAAAGAAAAAGAAAAAAGAAAGTGATCTTATACTGCAAATTTGAAATAGGATTTTCACTATTAAAACTTTATTTCTTAGATATATAGGTTTACAAATTGAAATGTAATTTAAAATGGCTTAGTAATCTACACATTTTTAAGTTTATAATATTTAATCTAAATTATAAAGTAAATCAATTCTAAATGTAGATGATCATTTTTCATAAATTTTACTTATATAAATTTTATAAATTGATGTGTTATTCATAACAAATCTATATATTCTTTTTAGAAAAAAGAGAGTAAAGATATGTATGTGTATGTGTGCAGGTGCAATATATTATCTCTATATATTAAGAAGATTTAAAAAGTTAATTGTAACTTCAAAGTGCTTAGGGGTCTAGGGGGAAAGGGTTCGAGCTGCAGGGTTAGCAGAATGTTGTAATTATTTCTCCAAAAAAAAAAAAAGTTAGTTATAACTTCAAAAATGTCAAAAATACCCCATAATATAATTAGATATATAATCATTAAGGTATATTTGGTAATTGTTTTTTCCCCTTATTTTTTGTTTCCAAAAATAATTTTCTATTTTTTAGACTAAAAAACTTGTTTGGAAACCCAAAATAGACAGAAAAGAAAAACTGTTCTTAAAACTCAATTTGTGAAGAAAACTGAAAACATGCAAAATGCTGCTTTCAATTTCTAATTTTCAAAAGTCAATGAAAATACGCATTTAATTTAATGAATTTGTCTTATTTAATAAATTAGCATTAGAGTTTAAATCCTAGGAATAACATATTTTAGTATTTTCTATTTTTTTCTTCAAAAACCTATCTTTTTAATTTCAACTAACTAAACATGTTTTTGATTTAAAAAATATAAGAAATTGTTTTTTTCTTTATATTCCCAAAAACAAAATTTTGGAAATAGAAAATAAAAATTGTTACCAAACATAACCTTATTCTTAAAAAATAGAAACCAGGGTTAAAATTGTAATTCAAAAAAAAATACCAAAAAAACTTTTTTTTTCCTTAAAAATTAGCACACTCTCTATTTAAACATATCTCATGCATGTTTAATACATTCTTTTTTTCCTAAAAGTTAGCACACACTAAACCAAGCGGTTTACTTCATTTTAAATCATAAATTTTAGTTTCTTAAAAATCCATTCCAATATAATCCCACTAACAATAAATAAATTCAAATTGAAAAATTACATTAAACTCAAAATAGAAAAAGAGTCTCATTCACATGTGGAGCATATGTGATGAGGTTAGTGTATATTTAGTTGTTGAAATATTACTCATTGTTAAGTTAATTTCTAAGTCATTTTTTTTTAATTAAAAAAAGTTGATAATAATTTTAACATTTTATGAAGAAAAAAAAATTGGAGATTTGCAAATCTAATTTCAAGTTGTACTAACTACCAACTACGGACTACCTCAAGGATTCAAGAAAAGCACATCTTTGTTTTTGGATTTTACGAAAAAACAGTGAGAATGGCTTGGACTTTTATGTTTAAACGCCACATTGTTTGACCAGAAAATTAAAGGCGAATACAAATACGATAGCGCGTGTTAGTTAAGACACTCCTCCGTCTAAAAGATTTTGGACCCTATAAACATTATCAAGCTTCCTGTTCTGTTAGTAAATAAGGGCTATTTGGTAATTTCATCTTCTTGGTTTTGCTTTTCCATTGTACTAGGATATAAGCAAGCAAAACAAGTGAGAGTATGATCCATGTCCAAGCCATGGTGGGCATTTTTAAGGCTGAGCGCACTGGGTGGTGAAGGCAAGCTCAGTTGTAACATATGGTGTTGTTATTTATGACACGGAAATCGTACAAACGGACAATAAACTTTAGATAAGTTTAATGCCGACGTATGAAAGATTTTTTTTTCTTTTTTTCTTTTTCTTCTTTTACTAAATATAGTAAGTAGTAGGTGTCAAGTAATTGGACAAAGGAGTTGATTGGATAAAGTTTATAAGGTGATTCTCACTTGTACCTCGGCAATTTGAGATTTAGTCTATACATTTCCATCATTGATTTTTTTTTTTTGTTTGTTTTGTTTTTTGGTTTTTTTCTCTTTTGCTAATTGAGTGAGAAATAAGAGTAGTTACTTTTAAAATTCAAGAGCACGGGTTAAAAAAGAGAGTAATTATTTAGTATTTTTGTTGATGTGAAGTTATTGTATTCTAGGATTATCAGATAAATTTTTATTACAATGAAATATCATCTACTTCTCATTTCTCTCTCTTTTATAGATTGAGTATTTTTTTAGTTGTTTAATTATCATTTTCTCTTCTCTTTTACTGATTGAGTATTTTTTTTAATTGTTTAATTAAAAGAATGGTAAATGTATAGGATAAAAAAAATAAGAAAGTGATCTTATACTACAATTTTGAAATAGGATTTTCACTATTAAAACTTTATTTCTTAGATATAAAGGTTTACAAACTGAAACGTAATATAAAATGACTTAGTAATCTACACACTTTTAAGTTTATAATATTTAATCTAAATTATAAAGTAAATCAATTCTAAATGTAGATGATCATTTTTCACAAATTTTACTTATATGAATTTTATAAATTGATGTGTTATTCATAAAAAAATCTATATATTCTTTTTATAAAAAAGAGAGTAAAGATATATATGTGTACGCATGAGTGTGCAACATATTATTTCTCTATATATTAAGAAGATTTAGAAAGTTAGTTATAACTTCAAAAATGTCAAAAATACCCCATAATTTAATTAGATAATCCTTATTCTTAAAAAATAGAAATTAGGGTTAAAATTGTAATTCAAAAAAATTCCAAAAAAAAAAACCAAAGAAACCTTTTAAAAAATAAAATAAAATTAGTACACTCTCTATTTAAATACATCTCATGCATGTTTGATACATTTTCCCTAAAAGCTCGTACATACTAAACTAAGCAGTTTACTTTATTTTAAATCATAAATTTTAGTTTCTTAAAAATTTCTTCCAATATAATCCTACTAACAATAGATAAATTCAAATTGAAAAATTACATTAAACTCAAAAAGAAAAAAAAAAAAAAAAAAAGCCCCCTGGTAATAATGTATCCCAAAAACTTCCTGGATCCCATGCCGAACAAGCATTTGGAAGCATTCAGGCGCAGCTTGTGCTTCTTTAAGACGTCAAAGGTGCAGCCGAGGTCCCCTAAATGTGTTCAGAAACCGTCTTACTTTTTACCACCATATCATCAACATAGACTTCAATGCTCTTGCCCAGCATCGACTCGCACATTCTCATCATCATCCTTTGATAGGTGGACCCTGCGTTCTCTTAGGTCGAACGGCATTACTTTGTAATGGTAGTTCCCAATGGGTGTCACAAAGGTTGTCTTCTCTTGATCCTCTAAGGCTATTGGTATTTGATAATAGCCTTAAAAAGAGTCTAGGTAGGTCATCCGAGGATGGCCTGTAGTTGCATCCACTAGCTGGTCTATCAGAGGCATGGGGAACGGGTCTTTTGGACATGCCCTATTCAGGTTAGTGAAGTCCACACAGACTCTCCACTTTCCGCTTTTCTTCTTAACCACTATAGTGTTGGCCAACCATTCGGGTAAAAAACCTCTTTGATAGCCCCTGCACGTTTAACCTTTATCACTTCTTCTCTAATCACATCAGCGTGCTCCCTTAACGGGCCCAGGGTGGTTGCTTCTTGGGAACTATGGACAGATTGACGTTGAGATGGTGACAGATGAAGGAAGGGTCGATTCCTGGAGCATCACAGGCATCCCATGCAAACACGTCGATGTTTCTCTTCAGAAACTCGATCAGCTCCTCCTTTTCCTAAAGAGGCAGCTAGGCTCCAACATGAAAGAACTTATCTGGGTCATCACCAATGACCACTTTCTCCAGATCTTCACATTTCACTTCTTCGGCGGCTGCGTCAGTAGGCACTACTGGGGCCTGTGATTGCTATAAGTTCTTTTCAGTGGTGGCCGAGGGCTTCGCGTCGAGCCGCTGGGAAATGTTAGCAATCATACATTGCCTCGCCGTGGGTTGAAAACAATAGATTTTGAGAACCTGGTCACCAGATGGGAACTTCACCTTCTGATGCAAAGAGGAGGCAACAGCTCCCAAGGCGTAGAGCTAAGGTCTGCCAACAATGGCCATGTACGGAGAGTATGTGTCTACTACAATGAAGTTCACCTCCACTTCCTCTGGGTTGGTCTGGATGGGTAGTCTAATCATGCCCCTTGGGACAACAAGCTTCCCATCGAAACTCATCAAGAGAGAGCTATAGGGCGTCAGGCCTCCCGATTTTAACCCTAGCCTTTTGTAAAGGTCTGGGTACATGATCTCGGCCGCGCTGCCACCATCCACCATCACCCTCTTCACATCATAGTACCTGATTCTGAGAGTGACCACAAGAGCATCATCGTGGGCCTGGGTGGTTCCCATCTTGTCTTCCTCTAAAAAGCTCAAAGTTGGGTGAAAATTCCTTCTGGCCCTCTTCGGCTCTAGCTGGGACTCCTCGGCAGAGATCTGGGCCACAGACAACACTCGTGAAGGGCGTGTGCCTATTCTTTCTAGTGCAGCCAAGATTACATTAATCATCCCTGCGAGTGCCCTAGGGCGTTATCTCTCATCGGCTCCTGATTGGTCTGCCTTGATAGTCACCGGGGTGATGTAGAAGGTGCTTCAACTTCCCTTCTCAGACCAGCTGGTCTAGATAACTCCAGAGATTCCTGAAATTCTCTGTAGTATATCCGTAGTCCCTATGGTACTGGCAGTAAAGGTCCTAATTGCGCTTCGTGGATTCTCCCACCATCTTATTCGGCTACCTAAAGTATGGCTCACTTTCGATTTTTGCCAACACCTTGTGTACTGGCTCTCGGAATATGGCATGGACGCCTATTGTCAGTGCTCCAGATTGCCCGCGAAGTCCCTCCTCAGACGGGTGTTGTTGTATCGGTCCGACCTGAAATCCTTCCTCTCCTGAGGGACGGTCTTCTCCTTTCCTCTCCTGCAGCTGGTCTTCCTCCACTCGTTTTACTTGTCGATCGATCCATCAGTTGGCGCACACTGGTGGCAGGCTTGCCAGTCAGAGACTTCTTTAGGCCGTGTCCAGTTAGGAGGCCATTTTTGAAGGTACTGATAGCTACATCGTCAAAATTGCCCTCCAGTTCATTGTACATCTCCCAATACCGGCCTAAGTAGGCCTTTAAAGTCTCTCCGTCGTGCATGGACAGAGACAGTAGCATGCGTAAGGGTCGTGGGGCTATGCTTTTGTAAGAAGCAAGAGCCAAAGGCCTGGGTAGCCGTCTATACGAATCTATGGAATTCGTCTTTAAGTCATTGAACCACCTCATCGCCACTGGACCCAAGCTGGAGGGGAAAACCTTGCACATCAACGCCTCGTTCTGAGAATGGACAACCATCCTTTGGTTAAACTGGCTCAATGCTCCACGGGGTCCGTTTTGCCATTATAAATGGAGAAGGTTAGCTGCTGGAACCGCCGAGGAAGGGTGGCCCCTTCTATGTGGCGCGTGAAAGGCAACTTGGATAGCTGATCTAGTGCCCTCTCATGGCATCGCATCCCAAGGCCCTAGGAGATGGGCTTTTACGTTTGCGCTCCCGTAGTGCTCTTCTTCATGGGAGAAGGTTTCGCTTGGGGGTTCTCGATCTCTACCTGTAGTTATCGTCGCTTTCATCGTCAAGGGTAGGTCGGGGCTAGGCTAAGTTGCCTTCGTTGTGCATGGCGCAGCCTCCTCTTCAAATTGTCTATCTCTCGCTGCATGGCCTGTTCATCGTTCTGCCCTTGGGTCGCGCAACTCCTAACCTCTTTTGGTTGTATGGCCCGTTGTTATTTTGTCCGTGGGGCACATGACTGTCCCCACAGAGTAGCTTTTGCTGGTTTGAGTGTATGCATACTTCCCTCTCGAAATCTTCATTCTCTTCATTTGATCGCGCTCGGGGTTGGCAAAGTTACCCTGATGCTAGGACTTGACCGATTCAGGCTGATAGGAGCCTGCTTAAGGAGGGCCTGATCCTACCATGCTTGGTTGTTGCCCTTACTAAGACACGAGTTCTTCCCACAGACGGCACCAATTGTAGGGACCGAGTTTGAGCACTTCTACTGTTAAGTGAGTGGACTCAAGCCCAGCTAGCCCAATACAATTAATTTGTAGAGAACGGGTTTAAGAACTAGGCCCTAGTGAGGGATACAACGACTGGGCATGGATGCATGGGGATTAAACAGCGTGAACTTGGATTAAAATGTGCAATGATGCTCCTGACTCCCCTCCGGGAGCTTGAAGTTCTTTTATTTCCTTAGTGATCGGTTACAAAGACTTCAGTGATGATACAAAATGCTACAGTGCTCTATATTTCTGCTCGCCTTTCTCCTTTTTTTCTCTCCCTCCTTCAAGAGGGATCTCTTACATTAATACCCCCCTTCAATTGATCTTAGCCCTACATCTGTTGATCAAACAGGTCACTATTCGAGTGCTTGGCCATCAGCCAACTTCCCATTCTTTCTGTGGGCTACAGCAACCAAGGCTGCACTGTTCAGGGGTCATTTCCTCATTAATGTGGTCAAAACGTTAGTTGTGGGCATTTAATGTGGAGGTGACAGTCCATCTTGGACGCGCTCCTCCACCATGCTTTTGCGGCCGACACGTTGTGCCTGTTCCTTCTCTTTAGATGTTCAGGAAGGCTGCTTTTGGTGACCCGTTACTTCTTCCTCCTATGGTTCGGTTTACCGAGGACAGGGTCGTCCTAGCGGGATTCCTGGGCAACTTGGACTTTCAAACTTCGTCCTCAGGCTTCCTTCCTCCTTGGCATGGGCTTGGGCCTAGAACAAAGTAGCCGAGGTTACCAAGTCCTCTAACCCCACAAGTAGTATAAACAATATCTAACAAATAAAGTTTTTTTTTTTTTATAGGACAAACAAATAAAGTTGTTGATTTGGCTTTTCAAAAGAAAAAAAAAAAAAAAAAAAAAGGTTATTGATTTGGTCTGCTTTTCTTTAACTTATTTGTTGTTGTTTAAATAATATTACACGTATTTTTATATAAGTTTTCACCCATATATTTTTAAAAAATACAAATAATATTTCTAAAACAACATTGCCCTTATTTACTAACAGAACAAGAAGCTTGATAATGTTTATAGGGACAAAATCTTTTACACGGAGGAGTGTTTAACTCACGCGCTATCGTATTCGTATTCGCCTTTAATTTTCTAGTTTAAAAATGTGGCGTTTAAACATTAAAGTCCAAGCCATTCTAAGAGCATCCACAGCAGTGGAGCTAAAATGCTAAAATGCTAAAATTTAGCTTCACAAACACAAAAAACCTCATGCAGCAGTGGAGGTAAACTTATAATTTATAGATGAATTGCTACAGTACACATCTAAAAATAGATGTGTACTGTAGCTTGAAGCTAAAAAAAAAAATATATTTTAATCCCAGCCCACCCAGCCCGTGCTACCTCTCCTTTTTTTTTATTCATTTCAGTTCAGCCACTCTCTTCATCTCTCTTCATTTCACTCAGCCACTGCACAAACACAGCCGCTCAAACACTCAGCGCCTCTCTCTCTCGTTGCTGGCTCCTCTCCTCTCATTCGCCGGCCGGTCCACCTCAAGCTCACTCCGGTCCACCTCAAGCTTCCGTCCACCTCAAGCTTCCGTCACCTCAAGCTTCAAGCTTCAACCGTCCACCCCAAGCTTCAAGCTTCCGTCCACCTCACTCCGGTAAAACCCGGCTTCCTTTTTCTTTTTTTTTTTTGTTTTCATTTTATCAAATCCGGTCTCATTCACTCTCATTCTTTGGGTTTTTTGGGTTTGGGTCTTTGATGCTTTGGGTTTTTTGATTTGGGTATAATCTTCCGCCGATCCGCCGGGTTGAGTTTTTGATTTGGTCCACTGGATGTCTCTGTTTTTATTTTTGATATATGATTTTTTGTTGTTGTTTTGGATTATTGGCTTGGTGATTTTGGTACATTATTTTGGTAGATTGATGATGATTATGGTTTAGTAAGTGTGAGTGATGATAATGATAATTAATGTTTGTGATATGGATTTTGTGATATGATGATGATGATTAATGTTTGTGATATGGATTTGGTAAGTGCTCTGTTTCTCATTGATGATTATGATGATTATGAATTTTGTGATATGGATTTGGTAAGATGGTGTTCTCTGTTTTGGGTGGATTTTGTTGGATATGTCCTGTTACACAAAACTAGAAACAGCGCATGATCATGTAAGTTTGGGAATTTTAATTGGATATGTCCTGTTGCACATCTTAATTGGACATTGTATTTTGTTGGATATGTAAGTTTGGGAATTTTCTGTGTGCAGGAAAATTTTGAGTTTTGATATGCATAATCATGATCTATTGTTATAATTCTAAGTATTTTAAGTTTTGGACATTTATATGTTTTTTATAAAGTTCTTGCATTTTATAGTTCACATTGTTCCAAGATTACTTCCAGACAATTGAGACGATAATAGGCTATCATGATGATTGAAAAATTGTTTTAGTAAAATAAAAATGTATTAAGTATAATTTGGGGTTAAAAAAATTACTTATTAACATTAGATGATTATTTGCTATCGTGTGGTGGCGGCGACGGTGGCAGTGGTGGAAGAGTTGATGGCGGCGGCGGCAGGGCGGCGGCGGCGGCAGGGCGGCGGCGGCGGGGCGGAGGGGCGGCGGCTGTAGCAGTGGCGGTGACGGTTACAGGTGGTTGTGATTGTTATTTATTGTAGTAGATATTTTATTTTATTGTAGTAGATATATTATTTTATTGTGATGTTTATATTATTTTATTATGTTGAAAGCTAAAATAGATCCACTGCTGCAGCATGTGTGTAGGTATAATAGATAAAGTAACTTTTGGTGGAGCTAAAAAGCTAAATTTTTAGCTCCACTCTGTGGATCTCTAACTGTTTTTTCGTAAAATTCAAAAACAAAGCTGTGCTTATCTTGAATTCTTGAGGTAGTCCGTAGTTGGCAGTTAGTACAACTTGAAATCAGATTCGCAAATCTCCAATTTTTTTTTTTCATAAAATGTTAAAATTATTATCAACTTTTTTAATTAAAAAAAAATAACTTATGTAAACTTGACAATGCGTAATATTTCAACAACAAAATATACACTAACCTTATCACACATGCTCCGCACGGGATGATGC
>NW_027069548.1:1296086-1424602 GCF_002906115.3 Quercus suber
GCAGGATAATGATTAGTTTGTATCAACAGTAAAACACGTAATAACAAATAAAAAAGAAAGTTTCGGCAAGAAAGGTTTAGCTTATATAATAATTAACACGGTAAATATACTACAGTAGAATAACTAGTACAGCAAGTAAAGACACCACAGCAAGACAACTAATGCGGCAGATGTGATAAAAACTTGCTACAGCAGGATGACTAAATACGGCAGATATAAGTTATAATAAGAGAAATCAAATATATTTGCAATCAAAATCAAGCATTGAATCTGCCCATAGAATAAGTAAACCAAAAAGGAACCCAAACTCCAACTTGAACAACCTTATCATAGGCTTTTGCCATAAAAACTGTGCATTTTGGAGAATAGGCCTAAATGGCTACTAGCTATTACTTTTGGGGACTTCAAAGAGTGGGTTTGCTAAGAGGGAGGGAAAAGATGGTCTATTTATGCATGCCCCTATTCCTGCCACATTTTCTCTCTTCTTTTTCTTTCTCTTCGTTCTTTTTTTTTTTACCCTTAATTTCTTACTACTCTCCTACCGTGGATTGTTTTTCTCACTTGGGTCTTTTCTTTTCTTGGTTCTCTCTCTCTGGGTGACTCTTTCTTTCTAAGTGTAGGTTTCCCCTTCCCCTTGGGTCCCACTTCATCCATGGCTAGCTTATCCTTTCATAGTGAGCTAATTCAATGGGATTTCTACATTTTACCCCTAGGGCTTCACCAACTATTTTTGGTTTGTTGTGGGCATCCTTTCAAGACTACCCACCAACACATTGGTTGCCCCGACCACTGTCATTGCTCTAGTACGTGTTTGCCGCACCATTACTCATTTCACGACAAAATTCCCTTTTGTTTGTTCTTGCTGTATACCTCTACCTTTGGGTTATCTCACTACCTAGCTCTATGGCATGCATCAGATGGTCCCAACCATCTATTACTTCTTTTGGGTAAGATACCATCCTAGCAAGATATATTCCCAAAAGAAGTCATGGCAGGAAACCAAATATAGACCTCCTTTTCCCCCCACCACCAAACCATGCCCTCTGAATCCCTTTGACTGTGGGCCCACCTCCGTTGTATTGGCTGGGTACAGGTTGGTGGTGCTCCAGCCCTTCTGTTTTTGTCTTCTTTCATTCCCACACCATTTCTACTGTAGAAGATTAGCTTTGTTCTGTTGCGTGGCTCTATCTTATTTCTTCATACGTTTCCTGTTGTGTTTGTCATTTCCTTTAGCATAGCTTTTCTTTCCTTCACACATTTCCTGCTGCTGACATTTCCTGCCGTTCCTTGTTTCTTTTCACTGTGCTTTTTCATATCAGTTTTCACGCCTATCTTTTTTATACAAAATGATTTGGGCCTTTATGGGCCAAATAATGTTGACTAGATCAAAAGGGTCTTGGGCCCAATTTATCTTTATCTGCCGAAGCCATTCTGCCAAACAACTGTATTCTACGGTAGATCTGTATTTTACGGTAGATTTGTATTATGCGGCAGATTTGTATTCTACAGCAGATTTGTATTCTGCTACAAATTTGCGGGCCAAATAATGTTGACTGGATTAAAAAGGTCTTGGGCGCAATTTATCTTCATCTGCCAAAGCTATTCTGCCAGAGAACTATATTCTGCAGTAAAGCTATATTCTGCGGCAGATTTGTATTCTGTAGTAGATTTGTGTTTTACTGTAGATTGCTTTCACTTGCACTTCTTTCTTTGGAAATTTCTTACTCTTCAGTCTTCTTGGTGGGTCTTTGGGCCTTGCTTCTCATTGGGCTTTCTTCCTCATGGGCCTTTGGGTACAAATTTGCAAACATGGGCATCAATAGTCTCTCACCCAAACTTCTCTAATATTCCATTCCAATGACTCCTCAATGAAATTTAAAAAATTTGTGCGTACGTGAACCTGAGAGAGATAAAAGAATTAGGGTTAAACCAAGTATTTTAAAATAAAAAAATAAAATAAAACTTTAATCAACAAACCAAAGTTAGTGTGCGCATTATTAAAATCCTATTAAAAATTTTCAGAATAAAGATAGATATTTTTTAGGATTTAACTCTATCATGAAGTCTTTAAAATCTTATCACCACATCATCAACTATTTAAATAAATAACTAATAGAGATCTAACCATGTGATTGGTGGCTCTATTTTCTCGGATCCATAATGAATTGTCAATGAAAATCATAATTGAGAGGTTGGAGTTTGTGAGGTTGCTACATACCTAATTGTCAAATTAACATGAAAAATTTAAAAAAAAAAAAATAACGCCAAAAACATATACAATGATGGTAAAAAAAAAACTTTCTTAAAAAGAAAAGAAAATACAAAGAAGGGAAGAAAAAAAAAGTGAGGAAGGAGAAGGAAATAGTAATTGAATTAAATGAAAAAGGACAAAAACCTTGGCATGCCACTTCAAGTTGGCAAATGGATTCTAAAAAAAAAAAAAATTGGCAAATGGATATGATCGGATGGAAACTTGGAGTTGGGCAATCGATAAGGGAGTATTGTGGTAACTATTTTTATTTGAATTCAAAATTTTTAAATAAAATGTAAACAAAGGCTACTAAGGGAGGTAAGGGAAGCCATATTGTTTAACTATTCATGAATGATTTTGAATGCTTCTTTTGTAGCATGAGGTAGCCTTGTCTTTGGATCACGATTCCTACAACATGAAATGACAATTCATTAAGAAGTACATTGGCAAAGTATACAAATGAACCATTCATTTCAGAATTACATTAAAAAAAAAAAAAAAAAAAAACTAGAAAGAGAGTTTGTTTTAAATTGGGTAACCATTAAAATGATACATGAACCAAAAAAAAAAATGTAGAACTCAAAAAAAGTCAATCATAAACAAAATAAAAGAAAAGAAAATAAAGAGGAACTTGCAAAAAATAGAACCTGAAAATTTGTTGGAGCTTCTGATAGTAAATATCTTTAATCTGAAGGAAAAAAAAGGAGTATGTAGAGCTAAACTAAATGTTTTCAATTTGAAGAAGAATGAGAGATACAAAGTGAGATAGAAACAAGCAAAGGGTACAGGAGTTTGTGGGTCTTAAAGTGTAAGAGTTTTAATTTACATATTTATCCTCGTTAGTTGAAACTTGTAAGTGGATATGATGAGGGTATTTTAGGCATCAAAATTGAGAAAATCAAGCAAGAGAAGTCCCTTAAATAGTAATATAGATCAAGGATTTTGAAAAATTTTTCATGTTAATTTGACAATTAGGTATGTAGCAACCTCACAAACTCCAACCTCTCAATTATGATTTTCATTGACAATTCATTATGGATCCGAGAAAATAGAGCCACCAATCACATGGTTAGATCTCTATTAGTTATTTATTTAAATAGTTGATGATGTGGTGATAAGATTTTAAAGACTTCATGATAGAGTTAAATCCTAAAAAATATCTATCTTTATTCTGAAAATTTTTAATAGGATTTTAATAATGCGCACACTAACTTTGGTTTGTTGATTAAAGTTTTATTTTATTTTTTTATTTTAAAATACTTGGTTTAACCCTAATTCTTTTATCTCTCTCAGGTTCACGTACGCACAAATTTTTTAAATTTCATTGAGGAGTCATTGGAATGGAATATTAGAGAAGTTTGGGTGAGAGACTATTGATGCCCATGTTTGCAAATTTGTACCCAAAGGCCCATGAGGAAGAAAGCCCAATGAGAAGCAAGGCCCAAAGACCCACCAAGAAGACTGAAGAGTAAGAAATTTCCAAAGAAAGAAGTGCAAGTGAAAGCAATCTACAGTAAAACACAAATCTACTACAGAATACAAATCTGCCGCAGAATATAGCTTTACTGCAGAATACAGTTCTCTGGCAGAATAGCTTTGGCAGATGAAGATAAATTGCGCCCAAGACCTTTTTAATCCAGTCAACATTATTTGGCCCGCAAATTTGTAGCAGAATACAAATCTGCTGTAGAATACAAATCTGCCGCATAATACAAATCTACCGTAAAATACAGATCTACCGTAGAATACAGTTGTTTGGCAGAATGGCTTCGGCAGATAAAGATAAATTGGGCCCAAGACCCTTTTGATCTAGTCAACATTATTTGGCCCATAAAGGCCCAAATCATTTTGTATAAAAAAGATAGGCGTGAAAACTGATATGAAAAAGCACAGTGAAAAGAAACAAGGAACGGCAGGAAATGTCAGCAGCAGGAAATGTGTGAAGGAAAGAAAAGCTATGCTAAAGGAAATGACAAACACAACAGGAAACGTATGAAGAAATAAGATAGAGCCACGCAACAGAACAAAGCTAATCTTCTACAGTAGAAATGGTGTGGGAATGAAAGAAGACAAAAACAGAAGGGCTGGAGCACCACCAACCTGTACCCAGCCAATACAACGGAGGTGGGCCCACAGTCAAAGGGATTCAGAGGGCATGGTTTGGTGGTGGGGGGAAAAGGAGGTCTATATTTGGTTTCCTGCCATGACTTCTTTTGGGAATATATCTTGCTAGGATGGTATCTTACCCAAAAGAAGTAATAGATGGTTGGGACCATCTGATGCATGCCATAGAGCTAGGTAGTGAGATAACCCAAAGGTAGAGGTATACAGCAAGAACAAACAAAAGGGAATTTTGTCGTGAAATGAGTAATGGTGCGGCAAACACGTACTAGAGCAATGACAGTGGTCGGGGCAACCAATGTGTTGGTGGGTAGTCTTGAAAGGATGCCCACAACAAACCAAAAATAGTTGGTGAAGCCCTAGGGGTAAAATGTAGAAATCCCATTGAATTAGCTCACTATGAAAGGATAAGCTAGCCATGGATGAAGTGGGACCCAAGGGGAAGGGGAAACCTACACTTAGAAAGAAAGAGTCACCCAGAGAGAGAGAACCAAGAAAAGAAAAGACCCAAGTGAGAAAAACAATCCACGGTAGGAGAGTAGTAAGAAATTAAGGGTAAAAAAAAAAAGAACGAAGAGAAAGAAAAAGAAGAGAGAAAATGTGGCAGGAATAGGGGCATGCATAAATAGACCATCTTTTCCCTCCCTCTTAGCAAACCCACTCTTTGAAGTCCCCAAAAGTAATAGCTAGTAGCCATTTAGGCCTATTCTCCAAAATGCACAGTTTTTATGGCAAAAGCCTATGATAAGGTTGTTCAAGTTGGAGTTTGGGTTCCTTTTTGGTTTACTTATTCTATGGGCAGATTCAATGCTTGATTTTGATTGCAAATATATTTGATTTCTCTTATTATAACTTATATCTGCCGTATTTAGTCATCCTGCTGTAGCAAGTTTTTATCACATCTGCCGCATTAGTTGTCTTGCTGTGGTGTCTTTACTTGCTGTACTAGTTATTCTACTGTAGTATATTTACCGTGTTAATTATTATATAAGCTAAACCTTTCTTGCCGAAACTTTCTTTTTTATTTGTTATTACGTGTTTTACTGTTGATACAAACTAATCATTATCCTGCCATAAGTGTATATATATATATATATACATATATCTTTATTTACGAACATGTGTACATATTTGAGAATGTGCTAACCCATTTAAACTAACATTTGTTTGATGGGTATTTTTTTTGAGTTTTAGATTTGTTTATGTGCAGGAAGTATTTCTGCAGTAAAAATGAAGAGTAGTTATTCACACGGCAGAAAGCTTTAAAGCACAGTAGACATCTTTAAAGCACAGCAGACAGCTTTAAAGTACAACAGAAAGTTTTAATGCACAACAGACAGCTTTATTGCACAGCAGAAGGCTTTACGGCAGGAAGCTTTATTGCACAATAGACAGCTTCACTGCATAGCAGAAAGTTTTACTGCACGACAGACGGTTTTACTACACGGCAGAAAGTTTTGCTGCATAGCAGAAAAGTCAATCTTGCGATAGAAACTGCAGAAACGTCAATCTTGCGGCAGAAACTTGAGAAAAGTCTTTTGCGGCAGAAACAGAGGATAAGCCCACTTTACTGCATCTTCCCTTGGACTTGGACTCAATGTTTGCACACAAGCTGGACCAAATTGAGTTGCAGTTGGACCGGTCTTAACTCCCTAACTCAAAATATTTGGGCCTAGTACCGCAGGAGGCAGCCCAGCCTAATATAACAAAAAGGCCCACTACAGAGACTTTATAAGAATTATTATATGATTCAAGCCTCACATAAAGTGGTTGTTGTCTAAGAAATTGTTGTAAAAAAATTTCTTTTGTAACAGAAACTATATTTATCATTTGTATAATTCTATGTGAAATTCAATTTACATTTTTTTTTTGATAAGTATTAATTTACTACTCCATAAAAAATGTTAACTAACTTTTTCTTAGTTTTAAAGGTTGTTGATATATTTGAAATTTAAACTCTTTTTAACTTTTGTTGCGTATGTGTAGTAAGTGGCTAACTTTTAAGACTAAAAAATTAAAATTTTGGATTAAACAAAAATTGATAAATGTTATTAATTTTTTTTTTAAAAGAACAACAACACCAAAAATAACGTGTATCTCCTGCCATAAAATTTTAAATTTAATCTTTTATTTACTAATGTTATGGATGTGTAGTAAATGGATAAATTTTAGGATTAAAAAACTACATTTTAGGATTAGACAAAAACTGATAACTGCCATACATAAAATTTGAAAAAAAGAACAACATCAACAACACCAAAAAGGAAAAAAAGAAAAAAGAAAAAAAAAGAAGTGGATGTGTAATCAGATCTTTTCAAGAGTATTTCTTTTAACAAAAATCTTATTAATTTACTACTCCATAAAAAATGTTACGCACCTTATAAAATACTAGCCTTTGAGCATGTGTGTGAAAGACTCTTCTATTTTTTGGTAAATGTTAATAATTTGCATCCATTATAAATTGGGATTACTACATTTTTCAATTAGGAAAATACCTAAGGGTGTGATGAGTGTTATGCGTTTGTACCAAATATTAAAATTAGTAACCTTTCTCCATGCATAACACTCATCACACTCCTAGATATTTTTGTAATTGAAAAATATAGTAATCTCAATTTATAATAGATACGAATTACTAACTTTTACTAAAATATAGAAGAGTCTCTGAGCACGCACTCGCGTGCATGCTCAAAGGCTAGTTACCTTTAGTTAGGGTGTGTCAGATTATTTAAAAGTATATAAATATGCAAGTCATGCACATCATGCTGTCCATTCTTGCTTTTCTCTGATTTGTTTCTTTCATTTTCTTTCTATTTCAGGTGTAACAGGTCTGCAGGAACAGACAGACCCTAAGACTTGGAGGATTAGAAAAATTGAAGGCTTGCAAATTGTAAAACAAAAATGCTTTACGCGGCATGGCTGTCATTTTCATATTTGACGAAGGAGATGAGCCTGCGTAATATTTATGCATGGGACCAAGGTTTATTGCAAGATTTTTTTTGTTTTTTTGTTTTGTTTTGTTTTATTTTTGTTTTGTTTTGTTTTGTTTTTGTTTTTTTTCCTATTATTGGCTCATGCCTCATTGTCTGTCATTACTTCCTTGGCGCCATGGTTGCATCGACATCGATAGCCGGCAAATTTTACCAAGTTAATTTTCTAATAATTTTTTGTTTGTCTTTTGGTGTCCCTATCACGTACAGTATTGGAAAAGGATAAAAGGAAAAAAAAAATAGTGAAAGAATTGGAAGGGTTTATGACATAATAATAATAATAATAATAATAATAATAATAATTGTAAGGACACAACTCGGGTCCTAGGCCCAAAAATGAAGTGGATCTAGGTTTAATGAGCCCAATACAATGAATTTGTAGAAAGTGAGTTAGAAAATTAGGCTATAATGAGTTGGGTAGTAATTATAATGGATCTAGATGATAATAAAGTAAAAGTGGACAGGTTTTATCTTAAGAAAATCGTCCTCGGTACAATATTTCTTTTTTCAATTTTCCGATCCCTTTCTCTTAGGGCCTCCCTTCTAATTCATACAACATCTCCCCTTTCATCTCTACCCTCCACATGGACAACAGATTGCTTGTGTTGATCCTTGTCCTATTAGCACCCTCTTGAAGTTTTTGGGGATAGCTGTAAGGTTAAAAAGCACTGTTCAAATATTACTTGCTCATTAATGCGGTCAGAGAGTTAGCTGCGGAGCATTTAATGCAGTGGTAGCAGTTTTCTTTTAAATATTTCTGAGCTCCCATCTCTCCTGTTCATTCATAATACATGCCCTTATCAATAGAACATTTTGGAATGTCACCCTAGATGGTGGGGTACATATTTTGACCTGTGCTTCGTTTAGCTAAGGAGATATTTCTCCTTGGCCTGCCTTTCCCAACCTTTTCATTTGTAACTTACTCATGGGGCTCAAAGTCTTACATCCTCACTACTATTTATTTGTCCTCAGACCACCCAACGTCCTCAGGCAAGGCCTAAGGCCCAATATATAATTTTGGGCTCCTTATCCCTACAATAATAATAATAATAATAATAATAATAATAAAAGTTGAGCTTAGAAGCCGTGATTGCGTCATGTGGCTTCACCAAATTGCATAAATTTTTTTAGATTTTAAAAAATACACACACACACACACACACACACACACACACACACATATAATTTTTCTTCTCCTATAATTTTTAAGTTGATAAAAATATTAATTTGATTTCAATACAAACTCTTCATCTATTCTTATGTAAAAAATGTCCATATAATCCATATTTTTTTTTTGAAATTATATTACTACACATAAAATTGCAATTTTTTTTTAGATCTTTAAAAAAATAGATATAATTTTTTTTTCTTATCTTCTTCTTTTCCTATAATTTTTGAGTTAATAAAAATCTTAATTTGATTACCATATGACTTAATTTCATCTAATCCTTATCTTAAAAGTACAAGTTTTGGTCCATCTAATCCTTATTTTTTAATCACTACACGTAAAAAAAAAAAAAAAAACTTATAGCTAATAAATTTTATTTTCAAGAAAATTATCTTTAATAAGCTTTGGCCTTCTCCAGCTCAATTTAAGGTAGCTGCTTCTATGTGGCCAGCTCATATTTAATAAGATAGAGCTTTTTACGGATAGACTTGTTGGCCCTCAGAACGGTCCTGGACATTCTAGCTAGCCTAAGCGCTTCTCCTCGCCCTTTCCTCAACAGTCTAGGTGGCCAGCTCCTGTTTTGCTTCATGGCTTCAAACTTGGCCTCTGCATTCACCTGGATTTCTAGTGTCCTTGACCCATTGCTCAGCAGCAAATACCTCGACGACCTGCCAAATGACAATAGGCATCCGCATGTAAAAGAGAGAGAGAGAGAGAGAGAGAGAGAGAAGGCCCTAGCATTTAATTAAAAGATGTGATGGTGAACTTACCGGGCAAGATTTTGGGGATATGAAGAGGTCTAGCTACCTGATGTGCTTAGCCTCCATATCTGATCAGAGAGGGGCACATGGGGCTTCAGCAAGGGGAGTGCCTCTCTTGGAACACCCTAATAAGGAGGCTTCATGAGTTGTGTAGCCTGCTATCCAGCTCCAGCCGCAGGAGAGTCGCCAAGTGGTTGCATGTTGGGCACCTGCCACTTAGGTCCTCCACTTATCCCGAGGAGGCCCATTGGTTTTTGCCAATCTTGCTGCTTGGCTTTAGGGACCATCTTACCCCGTCCACTTCCTGGTCCTTCCTCTTCTTCTTCAGGTTGGGGATGGGGAGCAGGCCAAGTGTGGTTGTGGGAGGAAGAGGGAGAGGGGGGAGATTGTCAAGAGCCTAGGATTTAGGGACCTCCTTGGATGACGACCCTTTGTTCCTCCCAGCCATAAGGTCACTCAAACCTTTCCTCAGGTTTAAAGCCATTTCTTCTTCCTCCTCAAGCTGTCAACTACACATGCTACCACGAGGCCTAGGGTGCAAACACCTGAAAATCTATCAAACTCATCCTCGGCCTGATATGGGGATGACAAGAGCACCCTATTCCTCCTTCTCTTCCTTAAGTTGGAATTGGTCTATTTCCTCCTAGAGTGATAGACGTGAGGAAGCAGTCTCTTCCTCGGGGCTGCTGCTTCAGGGAAGCACAGTGGAAGGGCAGTTCGACTGGCGGGAGATCTACTCGGGCTAGAAAACCAGCCACTAAGACGCCAATCCGAGCTAGTCGAGGGTCGCTTGCTCGTATTACGTGGCCCACTTCTTGAAACTTGTCCGACGGGACTCAAAGTCCAGGATAAGATGGACGACTTGCAATTGCCGTCTTCACTCACGAATATCTAGGTCCTTAGCACCTTGTTGAGACCCACGACATTAACAAGGCTGAGTCTTGGAGCAACGTGCCTTTTATCTGTAAAAATATCTGAGGAGCAAAACTATGCTCAGTATAATGAAATCACCATCAAAAGTAAACAAAATACAAAAAGAATGAAGGAATGGTGAAGCCGCAAGGCTACTGCCCATGCTTCAGAGAAAAAAAAAGGGACCTAAACCTAGGGTACCCCACCTGGCTCTCCCTCTCGAACTGGGCAATGAAGACCATCATGCCATGCCCTTGAGGCTATCAAGAAGTCATCTTTCATACCCTTATTAGATTTAGGGAGACATGAGAGGAGCCTGACAATGGACAATCTACACTTAAGATAGTACCTTGCGTCTCCAAGCAGGTGGCACTCGTACATATGGATGATGTCATGACAAGTGAGTCCCAAACCCATATGCTTGTTGAGAGTATCGATGCTACCTAAAACTCTAAATATGTTGAGCGCGCATTGGTGAGGACACAACTTATGGTTGATTAGGTAGTCTCGGGTTACCCTACCCATGGGAAGCTTCATTCCTCCCTCTATGAAGGCGATCATAGGAATAACAACCTCCCCTTCTTTTCTATTCGTAAACACCTGATCTGGAGCACAATACCGCAGGGCAACTCCCTAACAGTAACATGGTGGGAAAGTTTAATTAATAAGAGTTTGAGTTTAAGACAAAGAGTTTAATTAGAATTGATTTTACTTTTTTGATGGCAGGACATCTAGAGATGTACTCAGTTCTCACTTCCTAAGAGATTTTTTTTTTTTTTTTTTGGATAAACCCAAGAGAACAATTTTTTTTAATATAAAAAAGAATGGTTGTACATTAAAAGAAAGAAAATTTATTCAAAATTACACTCTTAAATTATATTAAAGATAATTTTCTTGAAAATAANGGGCTTAAGCAGTCAGGGGCTGCTCAGAGGATTCTAGAGTGAGGGCAGAGGGAGATGAGAGGGCAGGTTGGCGCTTCGTGGATGTCAGGAGGATAGTACACACTCCTAGCCTGCCTCACTTTGAGACAACAAGGACCTCTACAAGGTTGAGGCCTCCATCCATGTTTCCTTGCAGTAATCCTGCATACCTCAGCCAGCTCCTCAACCAGCCAGGTCTCAATTTCTTCTACTCTGAGGTTCTAAGACGCTTACCTCGAGGCCTCCGTAGCTTCCTCAACCTTCCGAGCAGCAGCTTTGGCCTTCTCCAGCTCAACTTTAAGGTAGCTGCTTCTATATGGCCAGCTCTATCTTAATAAGATAGAGCTTTTTACGCTGATCTTCAGCTTGGTCCTGGACATTCTTCAGCCTAGCCTCAGCGCTTCTCCTCGCCCTTTCCTCAACAGTCAGCTTGGTGGCCAGCTCCTGGTTTTCTTGCTTCATGGCTTCCAAGGACTTGTTGGCCTCAGCAGCACCTTGGCCTCATTTCTAGTGTCCTTGACCCATTCCTCAGCTACAAAAACCTCCTGGACGACCTGCACAAAAATGACAAAGGAATCCCATGTAAAAGAGAGAGAGAGAGAGAGAGAGAGAGAGAATGGAAAGGGCACCTTAGCATTTAATTAAAAGATGTGATGGTGAACTTACCATGGCAAGATCCCTTTTCGGGGATATGAAGAGGTCTAGCTCCTATGTGCCTTAGAGCCTCCATATCTTTGGGCAAGAAGAGGGGCTACTCCAGGGCTTCAGCAACATAGGTGGAGTGCCCTCTCTGGAACACCCTAATAAAGGAGCTTCATGAGATGGTAGTGCTATCCAGCTCCCTCCTCCCCCACCCCCCCCTCCTCCCTCAGAGGCTTCCAAAGGATCCAGCCAAGCTGGTGATCAAGTCCAAGGGGCTTAGGAGGCCAAGGATAAGGGCAAGGGCAAGGAGACCAAGCCCCCCCTCAGAGGCTGAGGATGTTGCCAAGGTCAAGGATGTTGCAGTAAAGGCGAAGGAGGCTGAGGCTAGATCCAAAGAGGCTGATCCTAAGGCCAAAGATGCTCTTGCCTCTCAGCCGAGCAAGAAAGAAGACCCTCCCCTCCCAAGGCAAGGCTTAGTATTAGGATTCTTTTTCTTCTGTATTTTTTAATTTTCCTTATGTATTTTTTCTTTTGTAGCGGTAGTTTGTCATTGTATATAATGTACCTTTCCTTTATTTAATAAAAAGGGGCCGCACTTTTTACTTTACGAATCTTTCCTTTCTCTGTAATATTTATTTTATAGTTGGTGTAGTTATCATTTTTCCTCCTGATGGGACTTAAAACTGATGATGTTGTTGACAGTAGTGAAAACAATAAGCTTAATGCCAATAGGCACCTCTACAAGTTCTAGACTTTAAATAGAATCTAATTCTATTTACATAACCTTGATCCAGTAATCCATCTTCATATCATCTATTGCCTCTACATAGGACCGATGATCAAATTCATATCCTTATGGGATGACTTCACAAGTTTATCTCAAAAGCATGAATTTATCAAGTAATCTAATAATCCTCCCACTAGGATATTGTATTTAATACAACCAACTCATTTCTAAATGTATTTTATAGTTGTCCTACAACAAATTTTGACATTTTTCTTCTAGAACAATTCTACATTTACCTTGAAGATTATTCACATAGTCATTATCTAGAAACTTTGTATTTGTACTTTACAAACACCTTGTTCTCTTTATGACTACTAAAATAATCTTCCACAATTCTTTTTGGATACCCAACATAAACACACATTTTCCACCATTTGACTCCAATTTGCCAGACTTCCTTTCTAGCACAAGTGCTGGACATCTCCAAAAGTGGAAGTATCATGTACTAGGCTTTCACCCAATCCACAATTTTTCAAATGTCTAAGGAACAAAATTTTGGACTCAATTTTAGAAAATGTATAGTAATAATTAGAGTATATCTCCAAAAGAAATAAGTAAATGGAAATACTTATCATGTACATATCTAAAAGAGTCATATTCCTCCTTCATGTTTGCATTGACTTAAAGAAGTCTCAAGAACTTATTGTTGGAAAAATAGCATGGAGTGAATAAGAAATTGATGTTTAATTTGTTCACTTGAAGATGTTATTAAAAGTGGTAAAAATCCTGAGTCCCACATAGGAAAGGAAAGAGATAATATATGAATTTATATGCTCATGAGTTGGACATTGGGTTGAGCTTTTGGCAAATGCAGACTAGGCCTACTTGTCCAAATAATAATATTTTATTATTTTATTTGTTGAGTCAGTTAGTTTGTACACAACAGTTATTACTGAAATAGAGTGCCTGTTCAGTAACGTATAATAATTCATAGTCTCTCATTCATAAAAATAATTGTTTCAAAAAACTCTCCAGTGAGAATATTTTTGTGCATTTCATTTTGTGTCAGAGAGAGAGAAAGAGACATTGAGTAGTTCGCAGAGCACGACCTTGTGTGCTTCGTTTTCATGTCGTAGATCATTTTATCCTGGGAGGCAAACGTCCGTGAGTCTCAAAGCACCACAGTGATTGTGTGAGGGGTGAAATCTGTTTTAAGGAGATTGTGTCAAACACAAGACTTGATCTGATTCATTCATCCTTCATGCATTTGGTGTGTGAGTTTTTAATTATATTGCAAATTTGTTTTATATATGCAGTATGTATTTATTGTTTTGCCTATTACTTCTTTTGTGTTAATATTGCTTATAATTATATCTGTGTGTTGTTTCCTTTTACTTAATCACAAAAGTAAATTGATGAAATATTTCTAACAATTTTAAAGCAAATTTCAAAATATATTTTAATTTATTTTTGTGATTCATAGTGAAAGGATTTTTGTGATTGTTAAAAACACTTTATCAGCAATTGGTTTTAATCTGCGCAAAATTTTGGCAAAATTGGGTTTGTGTTTATTGGTTGTTGTGTATATCTATCTATTAAAATTGTGAACTCTAGGTCCAGAATGGGAGATGAGCTTTAGCAATTTTTTTTTCACATTTTAAATAATATTACATACTTTTTTACCCACATGTATATCAAAAATACCCATACAATATAATTCAAACTGCCGTCTCAAACACCCCCTTAATATTTGAAAACGTTGAATTTCGTGTTTGACTACAGAATTTGTTTGTATATACTATTTTATTGTTGATCTTTCCTTTTTGATTATTTTATTAGATTAGGACTTTTGTCATATATGCTAGTGTTTGCTCTATGTCATATTTTCTAAGCATGTGATAAAGTTGATTTGATGCTTGACAGTGGTGGGTTTAATTAAATTATATTATTTAGGATATTTGTGAAACTTGAATTATTGCTTGACTGGGATTTGTTCAGGCCGTTGTTTAGTTTGTTTGTACTGTGCGTGCTCCTCTTCTGCAATTCGGTGTGATAGTTGGCTTGACTTTCATTTGCACAGTAACGGTTGAAAGTATATATTTATAATTATTTCTTAAACTTGGCTAGTAATTCTTAAGATGTTAAATACTGCTTGTGTTTGTGAATGTATCAATAAAGATTATCTTGGTTGGAGATATAGATACTTTGCTGTAAATCTTTGAGGATAATGATATTTGATATATTTTTGGCATTTAACAGTTTGATTAAGATATACAATTCTTTAAAACTGTTTCAGATTGTCATATATGTTGGTATATATAAACGATGATATGCTTATTTTCATTTGGCCTTTGCTTACGAGATATTTCAATGATTATTTGTTAGATGAATTATTTATATTAATATCTAAACTTAAACTTTATAACAATGATCACGTTTGGTGGCGCATGTTCAAAAGGATGTTTTTGGCCTTTTTATGTGCAATTGTGTATGGACTAGATGAATAAAGGAAGTTGCATATTTTGATGGAGGCACAATTTTTTTAATCCATTTAAATGCATTTAATTTTGGGCGTGGCTGCCCTTTTTTAGTTTTTGGTTAGCCTTTACTAATTCATCAAGTGATCATCTATTTTGATAACTAAAATAGCATTATGAAAACTATTATTAATAATTTCAAATGTGTGGATATAAGCCCAAGAATGAGACCAATTGCACACTAGTCGGGCTGTAATTAGAGAGTGTGCAGTTCACTCCTTGGCCAAAGGTGTTATTTATTTATAAAGTTTAAGGCTCAATTGTTTGTATTGATATGAAAAACACATGATTGTTGTATTTGAGCACATATAGCCTTATTTAAATACATACATGTATATATATGTGTGTGTGTGTGTATTTTGGGCATGTGTGAGCTTGATTGGATATATATATATATATCCTTAGATTTTGTGATAAAAACATTAATATCCAATCAAACTCACACATGCCCAATATATATATATATATATATACACATATATATACATGTATGTAATTAAATAAGGCTATATGTGCTCAAGTACAACAATCATGTGTTTTTCATATCAATACAAACAATTGAGCCTTAAACTTTATAAATAAATAACACCTTTGACCAATGGGTGAACTATACACTCTCTAACTTAGAGTGAAACCCCATAATTATAGCTCCACTAGTGTGCAATTGGTCTCATTCTTGGGCTTATATCCACACATTTGAAATTATTAATAATAGTTCTCATAATGCTATTTTAATTATCAAATAGGGATCACTTGATGAATTGGTAAAGGCTAACCAAAAACTAAAAAAATGGCAGCCACGCCTAAAATTGAATGCATTTAAATGAACTAAATTTTTTTTGCCTCCTTCAAAATTTCCAACTTCCTTTATTCATCTAGCCCATACACCATTGCACATAAAAAGGCCAAAAACATCATTTTGAACAAGCACCACCAAACGTGATCATTGTTATAAAGTTTAAGGTTAAATATCAATATAAATAATTCATCTAACAAATAATCATTGATATATCTTGTAAGCAATCCTCATGCACAAAGTGCTTGGGGGTCTAGGGGGGAAAGAGTTCGAGCTGCAGGGTTAGTAGTATGTTGTAATTATCTCTAAAAAAAGAAATAGGGATAATTACGCTTTACCCACCTGTGGTTTGCCTCTAATTTGATTTGCCTACCTGTGGTTTAAATTTTAACACTTTACCCACCTGTGATTCTCACTCTTACTTTGCTGTAACCCACCTCTCCCTCATCGTTACTCTAACACATACTATGTAAAAAACAAAAGCCAAACAGATCAAAACACTCTCACTCAAATCTTAAACATGAAGAACATGAAGAACATACCCAAATTTTGAAACTTGAGTTGGCTCACTGAACCCGGAACATGAAGATTTACCAAAAAATAAACCCTATTTTTCATGTTCAAACTAATTGTACCCAAACTAAACCCACAATCATGTTCTGGGTTTAGTGAGTCTGAAGAAAAGTAGAAGAACATACCCAAAAACTAAACCCAGAAATCTTGAAGATTAACCAAAAATTAAACCCATAAATTTTGAACATAACCCACAATCACTGCAACCAAAGATTAAAACCAAATCAAAAACACCACAAATTTCTTTTTCAGTCTTTTCTATCCTTTTGACAGTTTTGTTTGGATTCATAGGCTTGAGATTTGAGAATATTCTTATGATCCCTACTATAAAACCAGTCAAACGACATCGACATCATCATGGACGGCGATGACGACGTCATCTGGGAATTGGAGCTATACCAGAGGATTTCTTTAGGCAATGTGGATCACTTGTCATTTCATTGGCCAAGAATAAGCTTTTTAGGAAGATACCAGATAGTTTGAGCTCGTGTTCAACTCTTGAGTCTATTAACTTTTCGTCAAATCAGTTTTCGGGGTCTTTAGCATCTGGGATTTGGTCTTTGAATGGGCTTAGATTGCTGGATTTATCGGATAATTCCTTGGAGGGTGAGATTCCAAAGGGCATTGAAGGTTCGAATAATCTGAGAGCCATTAACTTGGGTAAGAACCAGTTCTCTAGGAAGGTTCTTGATGGCATTGGAAGTTCTTCCGAGTAACCATAAAAATCAAATTGTATTCCTTCATCCGTGCAGTGGTATCAGTCTATCGATCAGAGCCTTGCAACGGACCAAAGAATGGAGTAGATAGATAGATAAGACTATGGAGTCTCTTTATGTTAGGCAAAAGAGCCTACTGAACTAGATTATAGAAATGTTTGGGAACGATGATGCATGGGGGTTTAGTTTTTGAATATGTTCTACTTTTCTTTAGACTCACTAAACCCAGAATATGATTGTGGGTTTAGTTTGGTATAATTAGTTTGAACATGAAAAACAGAAAAATCTGGGTTTAGTTTTTGGTTAATCTTCATGTTCTGGGTTTAGTGAGCCAACTCAAGTTTCAAAAATTGGGTATGTTCTTCATGTTTAAGATTTGAGTGAGTGTTTTGATCTGTTTAAGGTTTTGTTTTTTACATAATATGTGTTAGAGTAACGGTGAGGGAGAGGTGGGTTACGGCATAGTAATGGTGAGAATCATAGGTGGGTAAAGTGTCAAAATTTAAACCACGAGTAGGCAAATCAAATTAGAGGCAAACCACGAGTAGGCGAATCAAATTATCCCAAAGAAATAT
The DNA here is from genome assembly GCF_002906115.3 of Quercus suber. Classification (NCBI taxonomy): domain Eukaryota; kingdom Viridiplantae; phylum Streptophyta; class Magnoliopsida; order Fagales; family Fagaceae; genus Quercus; species Quercus suber. The sequence continues at coordinate 1,313,779 of NW_027069548.1, forward strand.
CTTGTAAGCAAAGGCCAAATGAAAATAAGCATATCATCATTTATATATACCAACATATATGACAATCTGAAACCGTTTTAAAGAATTGTCTTAATCAAATTGTTAAATGCCAAAAATATATCAAATATCATTATCCTCAAAGATTTACAGCAAAGTATCTATATCTCCAACCAAGATAATCTTTATTGATACATTCACAAACACAAGCAGTATTTAACATCTTAAGAATTACTAGCCAAGTTTAAGAAATAATTATAAATATATACTTTCAACCATTACTGTGCAAAAGAAAGTCAAGCCAACTATCACACTGAATTGCAAAAAAGGAGCACGCACCGTACAAACAAACTAAACAACAACCTGAACAAATCCCAGTCAAGCCTCTAATTTGACTTGCCTACTCGTGGTTTCAATTTTGACACTTTACCCACCCGAGGTTCAATCCGTTACTGCTCCGTAACCCACCTCCCTGTCTGCCGTTATTCTAACATGTTTTCTTTCAAAATCAAAACACAAAACAGATCAAAAAGTTAAGGTTTTTGATTGCTTAAGAACATATTTATGTGGTTTTGGTTGTGGGTTCATCTAATTTCCTTCGTTCTTGCATCAGTCTCGGTCTCAGCCTCTGTCTCAGCGGTTTGGAGTAATGGAGGTATCTCATCAATGTCTACTGGAGGTTTATTCGCTGATCGCATGACCCATATCCTTTCTACATACCTGATGAACCCAACAAGAATAATGGGAATAGTAAGAAGCGAAAGCTAGTTGCCTTTCAAAGATGTGTTAAAGATGTAGAATGTCACACACATGATTGAACAACTAGTGCAAGAAAGTGCCTTAACCACAATTGATTGTCTTGTATTGCGAAAGGTGTGATTGTGTCCTAGCCGCCAAGGTGTAACAACATAAATGGTGCCCAGAATGCCGTGAGTTCTTTATGTACTTTAGGATTATTATTGCCAAAATTACGGTTTTTACTAGAAATGACACCTAGTGCAATTGTTGCCACTGAATCAGCCATGAGGGAGCAAAACCACATAAAGATATGGATCCTTATTTTAACATTATATCTTCTTTGTCTGCCAAAGTGAAAGAGAGACAGTTGCAAGGTGAGACTGAGAAGGACTAGCAGTCGTAGCTCCCAATTATTCCATACTTTTTGCAGTAACTCTGGAACCACTTGAAAATGCTTTCCTGTTTCCGGGAAAATCCAACTATTCAAAACTTCACTGGGATTTAAACCAAAAGATAATATTAAGGCAAACGTGTTTGATCTGTTTTGTGTTTTGATTTTGAAAGAAAACGTGTTAGAGTAATGGTAGACAGGGAGGTGGGTTACGGAGCAGTAACGGATTGAACCTCGGGTGGGTAAAGTGTCAAAATTGAAACCACGGATAGACAAGTCAAATTAGGGGCAAACCATAGGTGGGTAAAGTGTAATTATCCCTATAATTTAATTAAACCCACCACTACTGTCAAGCATCAAATCAACTTTATCACATGCTTAGAAAATATGACACAGAGCATACAGTAGCATATATGACAAAAGTGCTAATCTAATAAAATAATCAAGAAGGAAAGATCAACAATAAAACAATATATACAAACAAATTTTGCAGTCAAATACGAAATTCAACGTTTTCAAATATCATGGGGGTGTTCGAGAGAGGAGTTTGAGACTTTGAGTTATGTTGTTTGAGTGTATTTGATATATGTGGGTGAAAAAGTATGTGAAAATGTGTGTAATATTGTTTAAAATGTGAAAAAAATTGCTAGAGCTTATCTCCCAAACAGGGCCTAAAGTTCATAGTTTTAATAGATAGATATACACGACAACTGATAAACACAAACCCAATTTTGCCAAAATTTTGTGTAGATTAAAACCAATTGCCGATAAAGTGTTTTCAACAATCACAAAAATCCTTTCACCATGAATCACAAAAATAAATTAAAATATATTTTGAAATTTTCTTTAAGATTATTAGAAATATTTCATCAATTTTGCTTTTGTGATTAAGGAAAAAGGAAACAACACACAGATCTAATTATAAGCAATATTAACACAAAAGAAGTAATAGGCAAAACAATAAATATATACTGCATATATAAAAGAAATTTGCAATATAATTAAAAACTCACACACCAAATGCATGAAGGATGAATGAATCAGATTAAGTCTTGTGTTTGACACAATCTCCTTAAAATAGATTTCGCCCCTCACACAATCACTGTGGTGCTTCGAGACCTACGAACATCTGCCTCCCAGGATAAAATGATCTACAGCATGAAAACGAAGCACACAAGGTTGTGCTCTGCGAACTATTTAATGTCTCTTTTTTCTCTCTGACACAAAATGAAAATGCACAAAAATATTCTCCCCTGGAGAGTTTTCTAAAAAATAGCTTTTATGAATGAGGAGCTATGAAAAATTATATGTTATTAAATATGCACTCTATTTCAGTAATAACTGCTATGCACAGACTAACTGATTCAAAAATTAAAATAATAAAATATTATTATTTGGACAAGTAGGCCCAGTCCACATACCAACTCATAAGCATATAAACTCATAAATTATCTCTTTCATTTCCTATGTGGGACTCAGGATTTTTATCACTTTTAATGACATCTTCAAGTGAACAAATTAAACATCAATTTCTTATTCACTCCATGCTATTTTTCCAACAATCCCTAACATGAATAGAAATTGATAAACACAATGGAAATGATGATGCAGATACAGAGAGTAGAAGAAAAGTTACTGTATCGGGAGAAGTAGCTTGTGACTTTGAACTTTCCTTTGTAAAAGACTATCGGATATATTGGCTAACTAGTGAACATGATGTCTTAAACTGTTTAGCCGTTTGTGTATACCAAGACAATATAATTCACATAGCTCCTTTTCGAACATATTTCGTTCTTATAGTTGTGTTCATTTCTGCCCTGAATGTATCATGGTAAATTCATTAAGTGCTTTAGAGAATTCAACCTTAGAAACTCTCATGGAAGTGGCCCACTTCACACTCATATAGGTGACTCTTATTAAGAGTATCCTACTATACCCCACTTGGAATTCCAAGATATAAGAATCATTAAAAGCAAAGCTTATCCTAAACATCGCTTACAGACATCACTATTTTATCATAGGAATGGGATGGAGACGTTATCTCCATAGTGAAAAAAATAGTCTCCACAATTTTGTTATCCCTTTGAAAACCTAGATCTTGGGATCTCCAGTTGACTAGGTGGGGTTACTATTATAGAAACTTTAGGTCATAGGCTTTAACCCCATTCCTCTCGATGAACATGTAGTTTATTTGCTCTCCACTCAATAATTGATTATAGATCTGTTTTATAATCTGGAACTACTTCAATTTGAGTGCAACTGCCTTATAGTATTGTCTCCAACAAATATGTTGAGATCTACCATAACTCTGTTCCCTACCAATATATATACATAGGAGGCACAAGTATTCAATAATGCATGTTTGTTTAGATTTATTGACATCCCAAAAAATACATATTCTCTTTGCATAAGGTGTTCTCACTAGACTGTCGTCACATTTCTCATGTGATTGAGACACTTACATGAGCATATTCCATAACAACATAGCCTCATGTGATATATTTCACATCACACACTAGTTGCATTAAATCTAAATTCATTTGACATTATCTCATTGTCAAATTTTTCATGTCATTGGATTGAAACTTGCTTCAATCTATAAAAAGATTTAACAAGTTAAGCACTTTGTTTCCTTGTACAAGAACCATAAACCCCTTTGGTCTATTGTGTATCAAGAAAACTCACATCTTCCTTTTATTTGTAGCATTCTAAAACAAGTCTCGCATTTTAATAGTCAATAATTCCATCAACTCTCAAACTCTTAGGTGGTAGATCCACCAATTACTATGCATAGATTTCAAAGATGGATTTATTGCACTATTGACAATCTTTTTTCCAAGAAGGCACTTTAGGATTTTGCTTTTTGAAGCTTTAAGTGCATCTTCTAATATATAAATTAGAAAATTTGGACCAAACAACCCTTGTGTTTGTCCTTGTACTACGCTTAGGCTCAACCTCTCTTCCATGATCTCTTGATCATGAGAAATACTAAACGTAGACTCAAACTTTTTTTTAAGAAAGTTTAACACTTGAAATATATTCTAATTAATTGTCATGCATATAAAAATAATAGATTCATTAATTAGAAAGCACTATGCACTACTGTTATGACCATAAACAATGAACACACAATAAATGGTTCTTTGTCATTTAGGAATAGGAACCACAACCTTCATCAAACACCCCCACATTTAAAGAATTTATAGAAAGATGATCACTCTTTCCATAATTCACAAGGTGTTTTAGTGGTTTTTGAAAGTTCAATATGTGTCTAAAACACCCTTGAACGTTTAGACCCCAAATAATAAAATATTAATTCAAGCTTATGATCAAACAATTAATGTGCGGAACATGAACATAAGCCAATCACAGAATTGATAACTAATCTATGCCAAATATAAACACATCCACAGTAGTAAATATAAGGCAAAGATAAAGAGAAGGAAGATGCAAACCCACGGACAACACACGATGTGTTATCGAAGAGGAAACTGAAGTCCTCGACGTAAAACCTCTCCGCCGCCCTTCAAGTGGTCAAATAATCCACTAAAGAATGTAGTTGGGATACATGAATAGCAGAAGACCCTCCAAGCCTAATCTACCGAAGTACCTAAGCCCTCCAAGCTTCTTACTTCAACGAGGTTACGCAAAACCTATTTCTTCTTTAGCTTCCCGGATTCCGCTACTAGACCATAGTATCAACCAATGTATATTGGTTCCTTCCAAATTGCTTCTCTTAGCACCAAATGAACCTTCTCATAGACGTAGGTGTGGTGAGATAAGGATTTGGTCAATGACCTCTCAAGGGTATGACAATGGAGAGGAAGAGAGTAGAGGAATTTGTAAAGTCTCTAAGGTAAAGATTGGGGATGAGGCAATCTTGTTTTTCTCTAGGGTTTCTCTTACAAAATTCTCTCTAGAAGCTCTCTCCATTTAGTGGGTATAAGGGTCTATATATAGTTTGGAATAAGAAGAGACAGTTTTTGCTAAACAAGGCTGATTGGCGGCTTGACCTCGCGGCTTGTCCAAGTCGCGGGTTCAAGTTGCGACGTAACGGCCTGGTTAGCCTGGTACTTTTGTCTTGTAGTGCAACAGCTAGCGCGACCCTTCAGCTCCCTATGTGTGCATCTCATGTGCCTGTAGTTGGCAGGTTGCTAGTCGCGAGTCAGCCGCGAGTCCTAGCTGCGAAACCCTGCTTTCTTGCACATAGTTGAGCTTTTCTTCACCTCTTCTCATACACTACCCTTACAATAATCCCACCTAAATACAGGGTTACTAAGTGCTAAATTACAAGCAAATTGGCATGGAATAAAGCCAACAAGATGGTTGATAAATTTCAACCTTACAATCTCCCCCTTTGGACCTTTGATGCACGGCTCCCAAGTACGTGACTAACCAATGCGCGGATCCAAGTACGCGACTTCAGAACACCAACTGATGAAGAATGGTTGGCTGCAAAGTTCTTCAGATCATCCTTTCTGATGAATAGCAGGAAGATGCTTGGTTACAAAACCCTATGGTGCAAATACACAGCAACTTCTTGATGGAAGATGAACTAGGTCAAGAACTTCGTCTGTTGATCACAATTTGCTTAAACAGAGATTGCTCAATGATAATGCAACTTGTGTCACACAAAACGGCTCTTAAAATAATCCTTTTATATGTTTAGAGTTAGAAGAAAAGAAGGCCCAAAAACATATTCACGGATCCCAAGAAAATCAGATTGGAAATCTGACTTTTTAAATCTCGACAGATAGCAGGTGTCGAGGTAGCTGTCGAGAGGTGTCGAGCTTTATAAATTTTGCCCTTCAACTTGCTTTCTCTTGGACAGACTTGATGACTTCAATACTTGATCTTAAAACATTGTTTCTTGAAGTATTAAAAACACCTAGAACTACCCAATTACAAGCAAAGTGCGTTTTGTCAAAGGATTAGCCAATTTACATAACTAAGTGACATATGTTCTTAAACAAGTTAAAACATATATGTCCTAACAACATGTATGTAATAAAATAAGACAATATGTGCTCAAATACAATAATCATGTGTCCTCCATACCAATACAAATAATTGTGCCTTAAACTATACACTCTCTAACTTAGAGTAAAACCTCATAATTACAGCCCCACTAGTGTGCAATTGGTCTTATTCTTGGGCTTATATCCACACATTTGAAATTATTAATAATAGCTCTCATAATGCTATTTTAATTATCAAATAGAGGATCACTTGATGAATTAGCAAAGGCTAACCAAAAACTTAAAAATGGCAGCCACGCCCAAAACTGAAAGCATTTAAATGGATTCAAAATAATTTTGTCTCCAATAAAATTCCCAATTTCCTTTATTCATCTAGCCCATACACCATTGCACAAAAAAAGCTGAGGACATGTTACTAGCATTAATGACATGTTTAATTGCCATTTACATCTACAATTGATATAAAATAAATACCATATGACCATGGGTTGGGTTCAAGTTACACCTGGTGTAACTCTAAGCAATATTACACCGCCCAATAACTTGTTATTAAATTCATATTTTGAAAATCCAGCTGTTAAATTGTATATCCTATATGTTCTTAACATGCATACCAATTTTCATGCTAATCAGATGTAATTTATTATTCAATCCATAAACTCATCTTTTATGCATTATTTTTGTACGGTGCGCTTCCCCCAGGACCATCTGGACATTAGGCCCAAACTGCACAAATGGGCCCATGGTTGCTAACTCCCTCATTAGAAGCTAGGCTCAAGGGCCACCAAATTAGCCGGACACAAATCAAAAGGGTAAGGTACGGCCCCGTAAAGCCCAAGCACATTTAGGCCTAAAGTTCCGACATGACAGTGCGGCCCATGGTCTCAATCTAGGCCCACATGAACTGCAAGCCCAGGCGTTTTCACCTAATCCTTACTCGGGGACCTTTACCGAACATTGAAATAGGAATAACGTCCGAACATACCATCATTTGCATACCCGGAAACGCCCAGAAGCACCGCCGCCGAGCATGCTTTCTGGAGTAGGAATCAAGTTCCAAGGTCACTTTCACCGTATCCCACTCCCACCTAACTATCCACTTATGGTCAATAATATTGGACCTCCCATTGCACTGACCATGGAGGTGATCATATCCTCTCCACTAATTTGGGGGTATAAATATGAGAAATGGAAGAGAAAAAGGGGTTGGAAGGTTTTGAGAAAAAAGAGGAAGAAACAAAAAGTAGAAGGGAGTAAAGGAAGAGGGCAACAATGTAGAGAGAGAGAGAGAAAAGTGATCTCATTGAGTCTCTGTGTCAAGAACGACTCAAGGTAGGAAATCCAAACCCACCATACAAATAAATTGTGAGCCCAAGTGAGATTTCAGCCCGATAGCCTCATTTTTGGCCCGCACAATTGGCGCCGTCTGTGGGAATCTCCTACAAAGCCTTGGTTCAACCGAGACTCACACATGAGAGGATGTCTAGGAGACATTTTGGGAGTGATGCTGAAAGTGATTCAATGGGATCTTCTCGGGGATCCTCCTGGCGAGAACGGAGGCAAAAGAGGCGCGAAGATAGGAATCACGAACGAGAGGAAGAGAGGTCCGACCTCGAAGAAAGGTCGTACCAAATGCAGCGAACGGTATCCGTTGCTTCAGGGCACAGGTAACTCGACGAAAGGGATGAAGAGCTTGAGCGGCTATGCAGGTTGGTGAGAGATCTGGAGTTAGAAGTAGAGAACAGGCACTATAAAGGGGACTGAGACAATTGAGAAAGAAGATCCAATACCGAGGAAGATCGTCACGAGACGGGATCCGATCAATCCAGGTCCAACCACCGCCGAGAACGATCCCGTTCACGGGAATCTCATCGACGAAGGGGACGTTCGTGTTTGCAGGAATCCCATCAACGCCGAGACCATTCATGGTCATGAGAGTATTCAGACTGATATTTAAACTCCCCAGAAGAGTGACGGCCCCATAATGCGGCCATGGATACAATGAGATGTGCACTATGAAGAGCTGCTGAGTCTCCATCTTTGGCTGGCATCGAGCGGGCCCCAATGCTGGACAAATTCGCGCGCCCTCTGTTTAACTCTTACGATGGGAAAACTAACCCGGTAGAGCACGTAAATCACTATATCGAGATGATGTCTCTACATACCCACAATGAGGGGACGTTCGTGTTCGCAGGAATCCCATCAACGCCGAGACCGTTTGTGGTAATGGGAGTATTCAGACTGATGTTTAGACTCCCCAGAAGAGCGACGGCCCCATAATGCGGCCATGGATACAATGAGTCGTGCACTACGAAGAGCTACTGAGTCTCCATTTTCGGCTGGCATCGAGCAGGCCCCAATGCTGGACAAATTCGCGCGCCCTCCGTTTAACTCTTACAATGGGAAAACTGACCCGATAGAGCACGTCAATCACTATATCCAGATGATGTCTCTGCATACCCACAATGACGCACTGTTGCGTAAGGTTTTTCCCTCGAGCCTTGGCCCTATTGCTCTAAGATGGTTTAATGGGCTACGGAAAGGCTCCATCCACAACTTCGCCGAGTTGATATAGGAGTTCAAAATTTGGTTTGAAACTTGTAGCCGGGTGCCACAACCAGTAGATGCATTACTATCCATGAAAATGAGGGTAGGGGAAACCCTTCGTAGTTACGCTGGCCGGTACTGAGAGCTTTACAAAGAGATCGGCGGGGGGGACAAGAAGATTGCAGCGAACACTTTTAGAATGGGATTGCCTGAGGATTCTGGGCTGAGGGAATCACTAACTAAGAAGCCTCCCGAGGATATGAGGCAGCTGATAAGGCGTATTGAAGAATACAAACAGTTGGAAGATGACCGGCTGCAAAACAAAGGCAAAGCGCAATGGCAAGTCGTCCTCGATAGGATGGCTTTCAACCGAGGAACCGGGGTGATTTGAGGATTCAAGAGCTAGAAGTGCCAGCAGGGGAGGTAAATGTGACGTTTAAGGAGCCAGTGCATAGGATAATTAACAAGATTAAATACGAGCCATACTTTAGATGGCCGAACAAGATGGGTGGTGACCCCTCTAGGAGGAATCAAAACCTATACTGCACTTACCATAAAGATAAGGGTCATACTACGGAGCAGTGCCGAGTATTGAGAGACCACCTCGGACCACTGGCCAAGGCGGGGCACTTAAAGGAATTTGTGGTAAACACAGGGGACCGAGGAACGGGGCAAGGCGTTCCACAAAGGGGCAACCCTCTCCCACCCCCTCTTGGGATAATTGAGGTTATCCATACTCCTCCTAGGAAACTCATTGCGGCAAGAAAGAAAGGGGTGTTAACAGTAGTGCCGGTTGAAGGTAACTTGGATATGCAGCCGTCCGGAAAGAGGATAAAACTCACTCGAGAACCTATCGCTTTTGGTGATGGCGATTTGGAAGGAACGATTCAACCGCATGATGATGCCTTAATAGTCTCCACCCAGATAAGTGGCTTCCTAGTGGAGAGAGTGGTGATAGATCAGGGAAGCGGGGCAGATGTGATGTATCTAGATTTATTTAGGGGGCTTGGGTTGAAGAATGAGGATATTTTCGAGTATACAACACCTTTCGTCGGGTTCGATGGCAGATTGGTAGTCCTCAAGGGGCAAGTTTCCCTGCCCATGAATATGGAGGGCAAAGAGATGGTAGTAATGTTTATAGTGGTCGCTTCATTCTCCCCATATACGATGATACTGGGAAGGCCATGGATCCACGCAATGGGGGTTGTTCTGTCCACCCTACACGTGAAAGTCAAATTTCCTACCAAACATGGCATTATGGTAGTACGGGGAAGCCAGCAAACTTCCAGACAATGCTTGGCCGCCATAGTCAGTTGGGAGAAATGGCGAATCGGCCAGGGGGATCAGGCTGAACAAAAGGACCCATCACAGGGTCCCCTTTATAGCAATTACAGGAACTGCAGAAGGGGGGCGGGTCTACCGAGGATGTGGTAAAGGTAAGAATATTGCCAGACATAGACAAGTACTTCCAAGTAGGAAAGGGCATGAAAGATCAGGATAGGATAGAGATGTTATTATTGCTCATACAAAATGTGGATGTGTTTGCATGGAGCCCATATGAGGTGCCCGAAGTGGATCCTGAATTCATCATTCATAAACTTAACATAGACCCCACGTTTGCCCCCAAGAAACAGAAGCCAAGGAGATCTGCTAGAGAGCATGCTGAAGCGGTAAAGGTGGAAGTTCGAAGGCTGAAGGAGGCAGGGGCAGTAAGGGAAATTTACTTCCCGAAATGGTTGGCGAATACCGTAGTAGTGAAGAAGAAGAGCAGTAAGTGGAAGGTTTGCGTAGATTTTACAGACCTGAACCGGGCTTTGTCCAAAAGACCCGTTTCCCATGCCGAAAATCGACTAGTTGTTAAACGCCACGTATGAGCATCCGAGAATGAGTTTCTTGGACTCCTTTTAGGGGTACCACCAGATCGCTTTGGCTCCCAAGGACCAAGAAAAAACGGCATTCATCTCCCCGGATGCCAATTATCATTATGTTGTAATGCCTTTCGGTTTAAAGAATGCCGGGGCCACCTACCAGCAAATGATGACGAGGATGTTCTGGGATAAAATAGGACAAACGGTCGAAGTGTACATCAACGACATGGTGGTGAAGAGCAAGTAGGAGGGGCAGCATATAGAGGATCCTGGGGGGGTGATTGAGATTCTCCGGCAGTATAAGTTGCGCCTAAATACCGAGAAATGTGCTTTTGGTGTGGGAGCTGGCAAGTTCCTAGGATATCTGATCACTAACCGGGGAATAGAAGTGAACCTGGATCAAATAAAAGCCGTGAAATGACTGAAGCCTCTGGGCAACCCGAATGAGGTGCAAATGTTGACAAGAATGCTAGCTGCCTTGAATTGATTCATTTCCAAGTTCTCTGATCGCTGCCGGCCGTTTTATCTGCTCTTGAAGAGATGGAAAGGGTTTCAGTGGAATGAGGAATGCGATAGAGCTTTTCGGGATTTGAAGGAGTACCTGATGCAAGCACCTATGATGACAGCATCGAAGCCTAGGGAAGATCTTTTCATGTACCTGTCAGTGTTCGAACATGCAATAAATGCCGTGCTACTCAGCGATCGAGGGGTGCAACATCCCGTGTATTACATCAGTAAGACTTTGGTTGACACCGAGACTACGTATTTGCCCCTTGAAAAGTTAGTGCTTGCCCTGATACACGCTACAAGAAAGTTGCCGCACTATTTTCAGGCTTATACAGTGTATGTCCTGATCGAGTATCCTTTGCAGTCATTACTAAGAAGATTTGACTTCACAGGCCGAATCGCTAAATGGGGGACACAACTGGGATCCTTTGACATACGTTATCGGCCACAAAGTGCATTGAAGGGGCAGGTCCTCGCCGATTTTGTTGCGAAGTTTTCTCCTAAGAACGATGGGGAGATGGTTTACCATGTCGAGAGTCGCCCGTGGAAGGTATTTGTGAATAGAGTGTCGAGTGCCTTGGGGTCTAGCATCGGTATCATTATTATCACTCCAGAGGGAATACGGTTGGAGCATTCATTTAGGCTTGGGTTCAGTGCCTTTAACAACGGGACCGAATATGAAGCCTTACTTGCCGGATTAAGAGTGGTTCTGGAAATGGGAGCTCGGGGCGTGGAAATATATTCAGATTCCCAATTAATCGTTAACCAAATCTAGGGAACCTTTAAGGCCAGGGACCCTAGGATGACAGCGTACTTGCAGTTGGCAAGGCTGGTTATGAATAAGTTTGACTCGGTGAAGGTGTCCTAAGTGGGCCGGACGCAAAACAGGCATGTCGACTCCTTAGCCACGCTAGCATCATTAACGGTAGAGGGGGTCCCTCGGCAGATCAGGGTGGAACTAATACCGAAACCGAGCATCTGTGTAATGGATAGTGTTGGCCTAGAAGGGATTGAGGTAGCCGCGATTGCGGCGGCCGAACTAAGCTGGATGGACCCAATCATCGAATTCCTAGCAAAGGATCATGTCCCGAGTGACGAGAAGGAGGCTAGTAGGGTTTACCGAGTAGCACCTCGATACTGGTTATCAGCAGAACGCCAGTTGTACAGAAGGTCTTTCGGGAGGCCGTACCTTTTGTGTCTGCACCCAAGTAGGGTGGGTGAACTACTGGCCGAACTTCATAACGAAGTGTGCGGTAGTCATATGGAGGGATGCTTGTTGGCACATCGAGCAATGACACAGGGGTTTTGGTGGCCGTAAATGCAAAAGGACGTCATCGAATATGTGCGAAAGTGCGAACAGTGTCAAAAGCACGCACCACTGATCCATCAACCAGTAGGTCACTTCAACCCGATAAGCAGTCCTTGGCCTTTCACACAATGGGGGCTGGATATTCTCGGCCCATTTCCCTGAGCAACCGGCAACCGAAGATTTGTACTAGTGGCCATAAATTACTTCACCAAATGGGCAGAGGTAAAGGCTTTAGCTAATATCTACGAAACGAATGTCAAAAAATTTATATGGAGGAATATAGTCCCCAGGTTCGGGGTGCCGAACTCGCTAGTGTCTGATAATGGGTTGCAATTTGACAGTAAAGCTTTCTGTGCATTTTGTAATGATCTCGGCATCAAAAACAGGTATTCCACACCAGCTTATCCGCAAAACAACATTCAAGCCGAGGCCACCAACAAGACGATCTTGAACGGCTTAAAGAAGAGATTGGACAATGCAAAAGGTAGATGGGCCGAAGAACTGCCTAACGTTTTGTGGGCTTACCGAATAACCCCCAAGAGGTCCACCGGTGAGACTTCGTTTTCCTTGGCATACGGAGCTGAAGCAGTGATACTAGCCAAGGTAGACCTTTGCAGCGTGCGAGTAGAAGGTTTCAACCCCACCAAAAATGGTGAGCTAATGGTAGAATGCTTGGACTGGTTGGAAAAGCGCCGTGAAGCAGCGACAATCCGACTGGCCGAATATCAGCAAAAACTTGCCCGCCGTTATAGCCGAGGTGTAAGAACGAGGGAATTTGGCACTGGGGAGTTGGTGCTGAGGAAATCAGTGGGGAATATGCGAGATACAAACTCCAAGAAGTTAGCCCAGACTTGGGAGGGGCCCAACTGAGTTACGGCAATCGCTGGCGCTAGGGTATATTACTTGGAGGACCTGGATGAAAGGCCATTACCTCGGCCGTGGAATGTCCATAATCTTAAAAAGTTTTATCACTGATCGGTTGTAAACTATGTTGTAAGTTAAATGCAATGCCATTCATGCGTAGCCCTAATGGTGACAGTAATAATTGCCCGCGCACATATACTTAATTCCATTGTTGGTCTTAGTTCGATATCCATCACCAGGCAGGAAGAAACCTTAGCCTAAATTTCCTAAGGACAGAAGCCTGTCCCGATTCGATATCCATCACCGGGCAGGAAGAAACCTTAGCCTAAATTTCCTAAGGACAGAAGCCTATCCCCGGTTTGATATCCATTACCGGGCTTTCCTAAGGATAGAAGCCTGTCCCCAGTTCGATATCCATCATCGAGCAAGAAGAAAACTTAGCCTAAATTTCCTAAGGACAGAAGCCTGTCCCTGGTTCGATATCCATCACTAGGCAGGAAGAAACCTTAGCCTAAATTTCCTAAGGACGGAAACCTATCCCTGGTTCGATATCCATCACCAGGCAAGAAGAAACCTTAGCCTAAACTTCCTAAGGACAAAAACCTGTCCCCAGTTTGATATCCATCATTGGGCAGGAAGAAACCTTAGCCAATACATTCCCCAAATTCCCCAAGGGCAAGTGGAAACCCCAGCCTGGAGTGAATCCAGAATGCGCTCCGGGCTTAGTCTTTTTCGCCGAGTGTTCCTAATAGCATTCTAACAGAATCTGCGGCAGTAAAGGCCATCGTGGCCGCGCAACTTTGTGCCAAGTAAGGAGTTTCTTTCACATTCCATAAATTTCGTCGAGCCCTTACCAACCATCGCGTTAGGTGAAAATCACAGCCGCTAGGGATAGCCGGCTGGTTTTAATAATAAGTAAGGGGTAGGCAAAAACAATCATATCGATAAAATAGTAAGTCATGGGATGCTTGGTCCTCATAGCCAAATAATAAAACATTTAAAACAAATAAAGGACGGATAACCAAATAATAAAATATTTGTCCTCGTTACCATGACTCGGTAACTTCAGGGAAGATAAACTTAACGTCAAAGTCATGAAAAGAAAGTAAATTGTTTGGTCACCATGACTTGGTGACAAAGCAACACCAAGAAGATAAAAGACAACAGGAAAATAAAAGATGTTCGGTCACCACAACCCAGTGACTAGGCAATACTAAGAAAATAAAAGATAAGTGTAGAAGAAAAACAAAGTTTAGAAAGTATTAAACAGCCGGGTTCGTTTGGAAAAGCTGAACTATGTCGTCTAAGATTTGTCCTGCAGCATCCTCGGTGGTTGGCCTTCGGTTTTCAGCATGGCCTGGGGCATTGAGGTTGATCATGGCCTCCGTATCAGGGTTCTCTACATGAGTATCAATAGCTTCTACCAATGCCCTCATACTGGGGGTATCTTCGTCATCGACAGCCTCAGCCTGACTCTGGACCGGGAGAGTAACAGCGGGGCAGGGGATTTTTTTTGGATTCCATAATTGCGAGTCCTCGGGAATCCCCGCTACTTTAAGAGCAACTAGCTAGCCCTCCTCAAACCCCTGAGCTCGAGCTTGAAGAACAACGGGCACCACGGAGTTCTACGCGTCTGCAAACCCCTTGTCATACCATTTGGTCTCACAGGCCTCCAAGGCAGCCTTAAGTTTAGCAACTTCTTTGTCACGAACCAAGTTTAGACTCTCGGTCGTAACCAACTTCAGCTTGGCCTCCCCCAATCTCCCCTCCATCTCGGCTAGCTTTCCTTCAGCTAGCTGTTGCGCAGTCTCCGAAGATTGTGCCTTTTGTTCAGCCATCTCAGCCTCCTTAACCTTATCCCACGCCGTGTCTATAGCGACTTCCTTGAGCGCCTTCTCCCGCTTGGCATCTTCAACAAGCTCATTAGCCCTCTTGCCGAGTATGTGGGTAAGTTGCACGGCCTAGTAACATCTCTAGATCCAAGTTAGCAAAGTGTGTGTAGGAGAAAAAGGGGAATTTATCACACAACAAGATAAACGAAAAGCGAAGCAGAGATGCTTACCACAATGGAATGCCACTGTAACCGCTGTATAATAGAGTCCTCGGAGCCTTCAGACCAGAAGTGCACATCCTCGAGCAGCAACAACCTGTTCACCAAGCTTTCTGCCACCCTTCCCCCCTCACCTTGAGCCCACATTTTCACACTTGCAGTGGGCAATAAAGGTGCACCGCCAAGCATGAAAGTTGGCTGCCAGTTAGGCATGGCCCATGAAGAAAAGGTGACTTCAGTACCACCGGGAGCTGCGGGTTGGGTGCCGCTCACCAGCTCCCGAATTACAATCCCTCCGGAGGGGCGGGGAGGAGTCTTGGCAGGCGCCTCGCTTGTGGTTCTGGTCGGGTGATCGTCCAAACGCTATTTCTTTTTCTGCCGGCCAGAAAGAGGAGGAGTAGGAGGGGTATGGTTGCGAGACGAGCTTGCTACGGCTGGGCTGAAGGTCATGAGCCTCACAGGAACCAATTAGTAGTTAGCTTCTTTCTGGTCACCATTTCTTCTTCTTCGACTAATACTTGCTCGGCCTTTCGTTCCTTGGCCACTTCTGGTTGGCCTTCGATGGGAGCGTGTGCTAGTTCCCACAAAGCCCAGGAAACATGTTCTGCTGATTCGTCTCTAATCGGGACACGGTTTTCCGCAGTTAAATAATTGGGACCTCATTTTCGGGCTTCCCCAGTAGTTAGATTAGGAGGGAGAAAGTTAGCGTGCCGAACATCGATGTAAGACAATAGCGGGCTGTCAACTGTAAGGGCTTGGCTAAAGGACTGCCAAGTCTTGTACACGAGAGTGCAACCGAGTATAAGATGGGAGGCACGGAGTTGCCCGTCCGTGTGTACAAAAACTTCGGACCTAAGTGTGAAGTTTAGATCCCTGACGTGAACGACCCTTATGTCCGGGGTGAACAGTTTACCTTCTACAAACAGAACCACAGTAAGTCAGTATTCGAACAAGTAAAATGGTCGTAAGAAAAGATTACAAGCAAGTTAAAGAGTGGTTCGAACCCACTTCGCATTGCAAGAGGGGGCAGGGGATTTCACCGGCAAACCAATTGCCGCGCACCCAGACGAACTCCCCGGCAGAATTCCTATTGGAGTTAAGTAGGCACGAAATGAGCCGTACCCTTATATCCCTAGTCTTTAAATAATAGTTAGTACTCTTATTCCCACACAGGCTATACATGTGGCTTATGTCATGGTGGTCTAGCTCTAAACCGAATACCTGGTTTAACCTACTGATGCAACTAACCACCCGGTAAAAATTGGAAGGAAATTGGTCGGGGCAAAGCCCATAGTATCTAAGAGTGTTAAGCAAAAGCAGGTCCATGGGAAATGTGAATAGTTTATTTTAAATTTTTTCATATCCCTAAAAAAAAAGTGAATAGTTTATTTTAAATTTTATCACATTAACGGGTGTTGTACAGCACCCGTTGTGAGAAAAATGTTGTCAAATTTGTTGCTTATGCTTGATAGTAGATACATAAAATATGGGTGCTGTTAACGGGTGCTGTATATTCATGATAAGATAAACACAAACCCAGTTTTGCGCAGGAATACAAACAATTGCCGATTTAGCCTTTTTTCATCAAACACAAAATTCCTTTCACTGTAAATCACAAAAATAAATTAAAGAAAATCAAATCTGCTTTAAGATTGTTGGATATATTTCAACAATTTACTTTTGTGATAAAGCAAAGGAATAACACACAGATCTATATATAAGCAATAACATAAATAGATATGATAAACAAGAGCAATAAACAAATACTGAATATATTTAAGAAGAAATCTGCAAATAATTAAAAAATCACTGACCAAAAGCATGAAGGATGAATGATTCAAATCAAGTCTTGTGTTTGACACAATCTCCTTAAAACAGATTTCGCCCCTCACACAATCATTGTGGTGCTTTGAGACTCATAGATGTCTGCCTCCCAAGATAAAATGATCTACAGCACGAAAACGAAGCACACAAAGCCGTGCTATGCGAAGTATTCAATATCTCTTTCTCTCTCTTTGACACAAAATGAATGCACAAAAATATTCTCAATGAGAGAGTTTTCTAAAAAAGTTCTTTTTCATGAATGAGGGACTATGAAAACTTATATGTTACTGAACAGGCACTCTGTTTCAGTGATAACTGCTATGCACAGACTAACTAACTCAAAAATTAAAATAATAAACTATTATTATAAATTGTATAAGTGGGCCTAGTCCACACATGCCTAAATCCCAATCCAATATTCAACCCAAACTCATATTCTCTATCATTTCCAATGTGGGACTCAAGGTTTTCACCACTTATAATAATATCTTCAAGTGAATATAGAAAACATCAATTTCTTATTCACTTCATACCATTTTACCAACAGTCTTGCGAAGTTCCACTTAGTTTAACTAATAACATATTTTATTGTTGAGACATGTGATCAATTTTTATCTACATAAAAAAATTCTTATTGGTTTCTTCTAAGGGAGTCAATACCGTACCGAAGAGTGTACCAGTTTGGCCAGTAGTACGATATGTTTCGGATATCGGTCAATACCGGTGTACTGTTTCGGATTTACCGCTATTTTTTCTATTTTATACAATATACAAAGTTATATTTCTAATAACTCAATATATCACTTTGGCAACTTTTTATATTTTTTGGTAGAGTTAGAGCATTAATAGCAATGAAGCTAAATAGTTTTATAACTATTTTAGTTTCACCAAAATACAAAAATGCATGTTATAATAGTAGAGCCATAACTAAAATAAAAAATTTGAACCTTTAAAAAAATTGAAATGATTTACGTTAACCAATAATTTTTTTATTATTTGAAATGCTTAAAGGCTGTTTGGCTCCTACTTTTTCATCACTCAATTTTCATCACTCATCACTCATTATTCATCACTCATTATTCATCACTCATCACCCATCACTCTAAAATTAATACCCGTTTGGCCCCATCACTGAAATGTCATCTCTCAATTTTTTTCGCACTATTTGTGGGCCCCATACCTGTCACTGGTGCAGCTTTTTTTTTTTTTTTTTTCAATACCCACAAACCCGAACCAGTGAAAGAAGAAAGGAAAAAAAAAAGTTCAGATCACCCGAACCTAGAGAAAGAAGAAAGGAAAAAAAAATACCCAAATCACCGAACCCAGTGAAAGAAGAAGAAGAAAAAAAAAAAGGGAAGAACACCGAGGAGACCGAACCCAGGAAAAGGAAAAAAGAAAAAAAGGAAGAACACTGGGGAGACCAAGCCCAGAAACCAACGTGAAAAGAAAAGAAAAGAAAGGAGAATAGAAAAGAAACCCAAAAAATGAAAAGAGAAGAAAAGGAGAATAGAAAAGAAAAGAAGAAAAAAAAAAGAACCAAACCCAGAAAGTGAAAAGAGAAGAAAAGGAGAATAGAAAAGAAAAGAAGAAAAAAAAAAAAACCAAACCTAGAAAGTGAAAAGAAAAGAAAAGAAGAAGAAAAAGAAGAAGAAGAGGAGGAGCAGGTCTGTCCCAGACCCGTGAAAGACAAAAAGAAAAGGAAAAAAAAAAAAAAGATAAAGAGGGAGCAAAGTCTGACTGTGGGACCAGGTGTGTAATGCTATTTACAAGTTTGCCGTTGAAAACAGAGAATTGAAAACTGAAAATAGCCAAAAGTTGTTTTCAATTTCCACAACTCATAACTCAAAAAGTAGAGAATTGAGTGTTGGAAACATAATTATGAAAACAAAGAAATTGTGCAGGCAAACAAGTATTTTGCTATGGGTCCCACCATTTTTGAGAATTGAGTTATAAAAACAGAAAATTGAGTCATGAAAACTAGTAAACCAAACAGCTTCTTAGAATTTCCAAGTCCTACACCCACCTAGTCAAACTACTAGAAGTCCTAACTCATTAGGATTTTTTTTTTTTTCTTCATTCCTTTTTTACCTCCACACATCTTGCTTACAGTTGTAGCCCATTAGTCTTTCATTATAAGTTTTTTTTTTTTTTTTTTCATTCTTTTTTTCACCTCCACACATTTTGCTTTGAAGTCTTGTAACTTGCTTCTTGATTGGCTACTCAGTTTCTACTTTCAAGTGAGTGTACCAAAACTAAAAAGAGAGACAGAAACACATTGAGAAATAAATGAAGAAGATGAAGGGGCTGTAGAAATAGAGGCCAGCGAAACAAAGGAAAATAAGAAGAAATGCGTAGCAGAGACAAATACGAAGAAAAGGAGGAAAAAACGAGGTAAGAGTGAGGAGGTGGATCTTGAAATTTGGGGAGTTTTCTGAGTTTTTTTTGTTTCACCCGGTATCTATTTTCCGACCGAAACCCGGTATTTATCCCGGTATTCCCGAAATGGCTCCAGTACAGCCGGTATTTAAACCGAAACGAAACAAGAGCATTTTTGTACCGGTCTAAGCACCGGTATGGCAAATTCCGGCGGTACTAGCCGGTACGGTACGAAATTAACTTTCTTAAATTCTTCTTAATATGATGGTAAATGACAATTATCTTGTTGTCTTTGGCCTACTATTAGAAGTTTCCATGCATAAACCTATGTAGCGAAAGATTTAATGCAAATTCGCCACAAATGGCTCATTTATTTCCAAAGGCAGCCACCGATTAAGGCCATCTGGAAGAAAAAAAAAAAAAAAAAAAAAAAAAAAAAAAAAAAAATTGTGGCTCTTGTTTCTTTGACAACTTGGTCAATTGGTAACAGCGGCCTTATGGGTACGGAAGTAACATTCCACACACAAAATTGGGGAGACTTGGGAAATGATTGTGGCTCTTGTTTCTTTGACAACATGATCAATTGGTCAATAACGAACCAACTATAGCTCTCGAAATGAACTGAAAATTCAAATTTCCTCTCCACCACGGCATGAAGATAATGAGGAGGAAAATTAAATAAATGTCACTTCCTTCGCTCTCATGGTCTTGCTGTAATGAATATGACATATATTAATATTAGACACAGGTCTCACCAAGGTGTTTGGACTGACTTTTTCAAAGTCTACCATCTCAAATCACTCGGTTAAGAGCCCCTTAACTTTCTCTTATTAAAGCTCTTATCTTTGTTCTTGTTTGCGTTCCTCTTACTACATTTGTCAACTCTCAAAAATCCCATAATGGTCTTAGCAATGTCTTTTGCTTTCCTTCTCTTCTTTCCTATTGTTGTTCAATCTCAAGCTGCTGAATTCATTTTTAATGGATTCAATGGTAGTGAAATGTCTCGCATCAGCCTAGAGGGAGCCTCTATTGTCAAGCCTAGTGGTGTACTTAAGCTCACTAATGCATCAAACGATGTTATAGGCCATGCATTCTATACAAACCCCATTGATATGTACAGTAACTCTTCTTTGTACCCAAATGCTTCTTCTTTCAGCACATCATTTGTTTTTGCAATAAAACCATCAACCTCTAGCCCAGGTGGCTATGGCCTTGCCTTCACTTTGTCACCCTCCAAGCAATTCCCTGGAGCTCAGCCTGAGCATTACCTTGGACTTTTCAACCCCTCCAATGATGGAAATGCTTCAAACCATGTCTTTGCAGTTGAATTCGATACAGTTAAAGGGTACAAAAAGAACTCAGATACGAAAGGAAACCATGTGGGAGTCAACATCAATAGCGTGGATTCAAATATATCTTCGGCTGCTGGTTATTATGACCAAGACAAAGATGCAAATCTCAATGAACTGACTTTAGACAGCGGTGATCCTCTTCGTGCCTGGATTGAATATGATGGTGTGAAAAAAGTTGTGAATGTTACAATATCTACTTCCTTGGAAGAGGAACGCAAACCAACTAAACCCCTCATTTCCCATCCCATAAACTTGACACCAGTTCTTAAGGAGACTATGTATGCTGGCTTCTCTGCTGCAACAGGCCAAAAAACAAGCTTTCATTACATTTTAGGATGGAGTTTTTCAACGAATATAACTGCTCCTTCACTCAATATTTCTCAACTTCCTTTGCCCCCTCCAATGGAGAATAGTTCATCGGCTAACAAACCCCAAGTGAAGGTAGTGATTGCCAGTTTATCTGCTGCTCACCACCCTCATTCTGTTGGGGATTCTGTTCTTTTTTACATGTTTCAAAAAGATGGGGCAGCATCAGAGGCTTGAGGACTGGGAGTTGGATTGTCCTCACAGGTTTCAATACAAGGATCTTTATGCAGCAACGAAGGGTTTCAAAGAGACTGAAGTTATTGGAGTTGGAGGCTTTGGTGCAGTCTACAAAGGTATGAATGAATTACTAATCTACTCCTTCCGTCCCGAATTATTTGGCCTAGTTAAAAAAAAAAAAAAACCCAATTATTTAATAAAACATCATTAACTACCTTATCTCTTTGAAAAGGTTAAAAATTTCCTAAATTACCCTTAAACAAATTTATTTTTCTTTGTTGAAGGTTTATTTTAATCTTTAAATTTGAATAAAGATGGCATGTATAGTGGATTTCAAAATTTAGGTTTTTAATTTAAAAAAAATGCTCCCACAAATAAATTAAGGGCATAAAGGGAATGTTAGTAAATTAATGGTGTTTTAACTTTTCAAACAGGACATAATTTTGGGACATTTCAAAAAAAGAATACAAGCCAAACAATTTGGGACGAAAAAAGTATATAATATCTAATTGTTAAGCCTAATATTTATTGATGTTATGCTCTTGTTGAACCATATTAGCACAACATTTCCATCAATTCAATCCATTGTGGCCCACTTTTTTCCATTTTGGTACACTTATGGTCCATCTTAAGAAGGGTTTGGGATTAATACTTATAAAGTCTTATATACTATTTTCATTTTTCACTATCACACTCTCCTTGTGCGTGGATCTAAACTCTCGCTTAATAACTAAGACCCAACACGTGGAATTTTTTCAATGTTTTAAATGGGAGGAAGAGGAGAGACAAACATCAAACTCAATACCACCTACTCTCATATTATAATAAATTACCAATTCTCCCAAAAAATTTATTTATTATAAATATGAATTTAATTATTTAATCATATTCTAACAGGTATTGTACCAGCCACTGGAAGCGAAGTTGCTGTGAAGAAGATAGTGCATAATTCAATCCAAGGAATGAGAGAATTTGCAGCAGAGATTGAAAGCTTGGGAAGGTTAAGACACAAGAACCTGGTCAATCTCCAAGGATGGTGCAAGCGTAAAAATGATCTCCTTATAGTCTACGATTATATTCCCAATGGTAGCCTAGACTCGCTGATTTTCAAACCCAAAAACAACTTTGTGTTGACTTGGGACACAAGGTACAATATCCTCAAAGGCATTGCTACAGGATTACTGTATCTGCATGAAGAATGGGAGCAAGTTGTGATCCACAGAGACGTGAAGTCCAGCAATGTTTTGATAGATGCTGAACTGAATGCAAGGCTAGGTGACTTTGGTCTTGCCAGGCTATTTGATCATGACAAATTGTCACACACCACCAATGTTGTTGGCACAATTGGATACATTGCCCCAGAATTGGCTCGCACGGGTAAGGTATCTACAAGTTCTGATGTGTTTGCTTATGGGATTTTACTCCTTGAAGTGGTTACTGGGAGAAGACCAATTGGCTCGAGCAATTTCGTTTTGGTTGACTGGGTTATGGAATGTCATCAATTGGGTCAAATTCTAGATGCACTTGATCCAAAGTTGAACTCAAATTACTTGGTTGATGAGGCCGAGTTGGTTTTGGAATTGGGTTTACTTTGTTCTCATCACAAACCAGAAGCTAGGCCTACCATGAGACAAGTGACTCGGTATCTTAGTGGGGATGACCCACTTCCTGCCGTGGTTGACTGGGGCTCAGTTGATTTTCGAAGTGTCAGTAAAATGAACTCGAGAAATTTAGAAGTAATTTCTGGTTATATGACCACAACTTCGTCTCATCCATCAAGCATTGGAGACATCACTTCCAGTTCTATAGACGCTGGTAGATAGTAAGGAGCTTCAAAACTTTCCATTTTTTGAGGTATATCAGCTTGTACATCCTGGAGTAATCAAATCTTCCAGTCTCCCTATGTTCATAATTTCCTATTTTCTAAGATAGGAAAATAGAAGGGGAGACAAAATTTAAGTTCAATACCTTAGGGAAACCTAAAACACAACACATATATACTCAAGTTTCGCTCTTAAAGTATCCCTTGAACCCCAAGTTTGAAATTCATTTGTAACAAAAGTCATCATTCTACATTGACTATAGATTTTATTACATTAATCCCTCAGTCCAGTCGTCCCCAATTATTTAGACTAAGAAGAGTACTTCTTGTTTCGGCATTATGCATGATGATAATCAAACAACTTCACAGAAATGCACTCCATTAGGTTAATTCTCAATTATTTGGACTAAGAACAGTAAAGTCTTGTCTCGGCTCCATGCATGATGATAGATATAATGGGAAACCGAAAACAACTTCACAGATTTGCACGACTTGATTTATCCCCCATTATTTGGACTAGGAACAGCGAAGTCTTGTCCTGGCTTTTTGCATGATGATCATGAACTGAAAAATACTTTACAGAATTCCACCATTAGATACAACTTATTTTGCTAAAAACTGAAAATATTATAACAAAATAATTTTTAAATGTGTTAATAGTGTCGTGAAACCCATTTATAATTTTTTTTGAATAAAATAATTGTGAATCCCGTGAACAGTGCACCCCATGAATAGTGCACTGTCTCCTCAAAGCTGTCTCGCAGGTGCATCAAAAAAAAAAAAAAGCTGAAATGCATTTTGCTTGGAGACGTGGACACAAAACACAGTACCCAAACTCAACCTAATTCATTACCCAAAAGACCATTTAAATTTTGAAGAAAACATATTCCCTTGAAATTGGAAATTTTTTATGCATCTGAAAGTACCCGTTTTGGTTGACAAGAAAATGTGACCACAAAGATCAACAATACATGCATATTATTCGTACCTCTATAGTGTTTACTGTTCAGTCACCATTGATAACAAAATATTATCACGTCATAAAGTTGTGCAACCATGGAGATGTTATTCCCTGTGTTTCGGGTGTATATGCTTTTGTAGGTGGGTGTGAGGGACTCGCTTTGAGCGAAAAGGCATATACACCCAAAACAAGATATAATTTTTTGTAGAGATGACTCATGAGGCAGTTGAATGGGGAATTAGAAAAGCACTCTAAAAATAGAGGATGGAATACATGAAAATAACTCAACAAACCACTGATCAGTGGACGCATTGAACTAAACCAACGTTCAATAACACAGTAGCAGGCCACCCATCTAGTATGGAATTAACAACGTTCCCTCCCTAACCCCACTGACAGCGGATTTTAGAAGTTTCTCACAATTCAAAAACTCAAATCCGCAATACACAGGACACATTGATGAACTCAACTTCGTTCAAGTTCCCTTAAGCTTTACTTTACCCAAGACTAGGAAAAAATAGACCCATTTAGAAGGAGAAATATTTAAAAACACTACTTAACAGACTACCTCTCTACTTGCAAACACGGCTGGCTTGGCTTCATCTCATGAAACCATGACACGTCCAATCATCCCCTGGGTCCAAGTTGCAGTCTCCTTGAGCTGTTCATCATCGGATTGAAGACACTCGCCCAAAAATTCAATATAGAATGCACGATCTCTAAACAGGAGCTTTGTGTTCGGACCAAGTGCATCTGCAAGATCACCCATCACAGCAACTGCAGCCTTTGTCACACTCTCGTCTCTGCAAAATATGAAAGCAAAACTATGAGACTTTTAAAGAAACAAATGTAGGAAGAACAGAGACGAAAAGGAATGAAAAGAAAGAAATAATACCTCTGTCTGTCCAAGAAGACCAGTTCTATAAACTGCAAGAGATGTGCAGCATATGGCAACATCACCTCAGGCTTTGAGTTCTTAAAGCCTTGGAGAATACCAGAGTAAGCTTCAAAGATGCTACGCCTGAGCTGGTTGCCATACTCCATAAACTCTTCATCATTGAGATCAATCTGTGCACAGATTTGGGAAGCTTGCTGCATCGCTGTTACTGCATAAGAGACATATCTCTCAAAATGCTCTCCTATGGCAAGTGCAATGTCCCCAAAGCAAGAGAATATGGGAGGCTTGACAGACCGGTGCAGTTCATTACTGCCAAGATCATTGAGAAGGTGTTTCATGATCCCATCACAGAACTGCAAGACCTTGTCATCCAATGCACGACAAATGTCACCAACCACCCCAACAGTGATGGAGCAAACCTGGTATTCCTCAAAATTCTGCAGTCCCATCTCCAAATAGGGGTAGAACTCACGCATATAGTTCTCGAAATTTGGTCCACAGGCATAAGCAAGCGCACCAATTGCAAGCATTGCTTCCTCATGCACCGTAGAGCTACGACAAGCAAACACCCTCAGGAACAATGTCATAATCTTATCTGCTTCCTGTAGTATTATGGACTTGGTTTCGTCTGTACTGCTAAGTTTCTGGATAATGACCTGAAGAACACCACAGAGAGAAGCTTGCAAGTCACCTTGCTTTTCCCTATCATCTGTTGAGACAATCTGAAGCTGTAGAGTCTGCTCCAACTTATTCATAATGACAGGGAGCAGGTGTTCTATGATGCGAGATGTCTCTGCAACATTTGAACACCTGATCACTTCATTCAAGGTTTCATATGCAGATGACCTGAGCTTAGAGTCACCGCCATCTGTACGATCAGCAGTCCTAATAAGGTAAGTGATGATCTCTGTAAGGAATGGTGTAAGAAGAGAGGAACTTGGTACAGCATCCTCATATCCCTGGGCAAGGTAATAAATTGCCCCACAGACCTTTTCTGCTACATTTGGAGTGTCATTAATACTTTCCATCAATACTGAAAGAACCTGTCTAATGTTCTCAGAAGAAATCACAGAAAATCCACTAGCTGGACAGTGTAATAACTCAAAAATACGACCGAGAGTCCAAGCAGTAGTGTCTCTGACATGGTTGTTTTCATCCTTCATTGCCTTAAGCATAAAATCCAGACCTGCATGGACCAAGGGAGTGAGCTTGTCAATGGTTGGGCCTTCAAGGATTGAGCCAAAGGCATATGTAGCTGCCTCACGACAATGCCAATCCGGCTTTGATATGTTAGCCTCGATAAAAGGCATCACAAGGGGCACAATTGCATCCCCAACAGTTCTCGCAACAAGACCAAGACAAGTCCCACCAGCCATGGATAAATTCCAAATGCTGTCATCCTGATCCTGGTCTTCTTCCTGCTTCAGTAAAGTTTCTAACAACATAGGAACTAAAGACGATAGAGCCTTCTCAATGAAATGGGAATTAGGAGGCTCAGAGTCCCCACTCTCAGGGTTCTCATACTCTTGAAGCTCTATCTCTTCATCACAGATGGAACTCCAGAACTCGATTGCTTGGAGGGCAACAGCCTCTTCATCTCCTTTTACTGCATTGGATGTAAGCTCAAAGAGAGCCTGCATGTAAGGCTCAAGCTTCTCATAGTATGTTGATGCTATTGAAACAAGACACTCAAAAGCAACCTGCCGGATCTCCACCTCCTTGGAAATGGCCGTCTCACATACCATTTTCATGATGTAATTCCGCTCCATATCATTTTCAAAGTTGGTCTGAGCAAAATCTAGAGCGTTATATAGAGCCTTTGTCGCTGCAAGACGGACTTCAGGACTATGCTCAGCAAGGTTCATCCCTTGCACTACAGCAGTGAGAACAGAATTTACTTCATCTTGCACAAGATCCTCATGAGAAATCTCCTCACACACATATCCAAGAGTTTCCAATGTTGCCTGTTTCAAACTGGCTGGCCTATCTTGATGAGTCATATTGGTAAGCAAGGATGCAATTAGCTCAGGCCACAGCTTCTTTGGAATTTCAATAGAAGCAATTTTAGCAATCACTTGTGCAGAAGTGTGCCTTGCCTCTGTTGCAGCTGACCCAAGAGTTCTTAGGAGCAAATCTTTGATTTGGGATTTAATGGAAATGTCAATTTCCATCCATTTTTGAACAAGATGCTCCTTTCTAACAGCATCTTTAGCATCTAATGAGTTCTTAAGCACAATACCAGCAAGCCTACGGGATTCAATTGGTTTCTCATCGTTTGCAAGCTCAACTGACAAGGAGAGAAGAAAGGAAGGAAGGTTCTGCTCTTGAAATCGTGTAAGATTGGCCTCTGCTTCAGTACGGACATTTGCATCAGGTGACTGAGCAGACAGTAGGAACTGGGTGATCTCCAAAGCCATTCTGTCCAAATTGCAATAAAAGAGCACATTAAAATTTTTTAAAAGTGACTTAATAAAAACCGGTTGACCTTTACACCCAATAGATTGTAATTAAACAAGGCTTTTGGAAACTTAAAAAACAAGAGAATGGTTAGGGAATAAGCAAATGTAATATTCCTTGCACAAAATACTTCGTCTACATGTGTGATATTGATATTGAGCCATGCCCAACAAATTAAAAAGTTTTTGAATAAAAACTGGTTGACCTTTACACAGCATTAAATTATAATTAAACAAGGCTTTTGAAAACTTAATAAACAAGACAATGGTTAGGGAATAGGTGCATGCAATCTATTCCGTGCACAAATCACTTCCCGTACATGTGTGATATTGATATTGAACCATACATAACATATAGCAGGCTATGGATTATGTTTTACAACTTTAGTTTGCAGGTTTTATATCCATGAAAATAACAGCAATTCACGCGAAGAACAACCAGTTTGTTGAAACCAAAAACTGAAGAACCAAACAGCAATTCCCATCAAAATTTGTGACAGTATCAGGTACCAATAATTCAGAAAGAAATATTTGCCCTCTGACATGCAAAATTTTCATCATAGATGCATAAATTATTCAAAATTATTCCATTCAGTATACATTTCTCAACCAAAGAATCAGATTTCTAAATTCTCACAAGGCCCGCCCAGAATTCCTTACCAACCAAACACACAATTCCTTTTGCTAATCAACTCGTTCACCTCCAAACTCAATCATTTCAAACCGAAGCTTAAACCCTAAAAATAAACACTCTAACCAAAACCACACAATCCGCAACAATCCAATGCACAATTCAAAAATTAAAACCGGTATGAACAAATTAAACCTCAGATCCAAGCAGAACCAGCCAAAAAAAAAAAAAAACCCTAAAAACAAGGCATAATCACAAAAACAAAATGCAAAAAAAACCCTAAAACATCGAACTCGGTCAAAAACACAGAAAACAAAGCCACAAAAGTCATAGATCTATTCGTATAAACCGTAGATGAGAGAGCAAGTACAAGTACCTTAAATCGGAGAGAGCCTCCAAAACCCTAAATACAAAGCTAGGGTTTCACACACACACTCTCTCTCTCTCACTTGGAGAATCGGCTTCTTAAACTCTGAACTCTGAGAGAAAGAGAAAACGAGAAATGATTTGATTTGTGTGTGTGAGTGTTTGGGTGTTTATATATATATATATAGTGAGAGAGAGAGTTTTTAGTTATATTTGAGGGGACTTTGGTGACTCTCTCTGTGTATTTCGAATGCTAAGAAAGAAGCGGGAGAGAGAGGGAGAGAGTGTTGTGAGAAATTAAATTAAAATTTGGAAATAAAATAAAAAGTGTGTTTTGTTGTGTAAAAACAACGGGCAGGTTTTTTTTTTTTTTTTTTTTTTTTTTTTTTTCTGNAAGCACAAGATTTGTGGTGTAAAGAGCCCTATCCGGCAAGACTCTTTAAAAGTGCAACCTCAATGTAGGGAAAAGCCAAAGAAACATAGTTCATCCTCTAGTAAGCCTTTACCGATGTAGATAAAGATACCTGAGACTAATGAATTTTTTTTTTTTCCTTCTCTTATTTTTGTTGTTTGAACTTCTTTGAGCAAAAACAGTAATTGTGATTGGCATCATTTAAGAATGTAATAAATAAATGTCTGAATTACTTTTTAATGATTTGTGACACATCAATTTATAAGACTTATGTAGTGAAATTTATAGCATCTTGGTATAACTTTTGTTTAAATGGTATAGCTGCATGAGTTAGGATCGGAGAGAGTTTAATCTTAGTAGTCTGAAATTCATAACCCATATGACTGTTGAGAATTAATATTGTCATGTTGGCACTTGTGGATGAATTGGTGCTTGGGCCATGAGAGATTGCAGATGTACGATAGGCAGACATTAGAACATGCATACTGCATAGTTTTTGTTTTTGATGTTGTCTTTTGGTCCTGATGCAACCTGGGCTATCGGTTTTTGCAACCGTTCCCTTTGTACTCATGCTCACACTGCTTTTCCAATTGGTAATGAAATGATGAGTTGGAGATCCCAAAAAAAAATATTGGTTCTTGTGCCCACAATAATGAAAACCATTTCCAAATTCATCAATTTTAGGATATAAACTGCCAACATAGAATTTTTGATTTGGTTGCTATTTACTTTACAAAGTAGAACATCAAGATTGAGGGGAACAACAGACTCAAAGTACTAACTAACCCCAAAAAAAAGAAAAAAAAGAAAAGTTAATCTTATGCTGCTCGGCAGCTCGTAACCACAAGTTGTCGTTCGTAGGTTCATATTTGTAGATATTTTACTTATTTGTCATGTTTTCTTTATGTGTGTGAATGAAGTGGAAAGCTTGCTCTTCATGTTTGCCTTATTTCTTTAGGATGTTCATATATCGAGTAGCTGTCTTATAAAAACAAAATTGGTCTCAGTTTCATATAAACCACTTTATATTGGGTTTTCACCTCAAATTTGATAATTATGATTTGTGACTTAGACAACTAATAGAATTCTAAATCTAACTTTGTGCTTACTAATGGAATTTTAAATTATCATCCAAAATTTCATGTATGACTCGGGTAGCAACTAGGAGATAGAATATGGAATAACTTGTAGACCATGATTGCAAGCCTAGATATATAAACTTGATTGAGAGAGAGCTGCTGTTCAATCCTCTCTCTCGGGTTGGTTTTTTTTTTATTTTTTTACATGCGTGACATGAGTGGGCGTTAATTTATTTAACTGCATACTAACAAATGTATCAATTTGACAAATGTGTGAAATTCATAGAATAAATTGATTAAAATAAAGTTAAAGAGATGTAATAACTACTGCCTCAAAATTTAGGGAGGTGTCAGAGCATTTTTTCATAAATAAAATAATTAATTTGAAAAATGAATCAAACAAAGGATAAATTATTAGGTCTACTAGGAGGATTGTTGACGTGGTCTTCCCTAACCTCCCAACCTGTTATTTATACAAATGTGACATCACTTGGTAATTTTTTTATTTTATTTTTTATTCCTTGTGCTGATTAGGAAGTTCACTAACACATTTGCTTAGATAATATTGTCTTATTACTTGGGAGGACTACGTCAGCATTCCTCTCGATGGACTTAATAATTTCTCCAAATAAAGAGGGCCAAAATGGAGAAAAAAGAGAGAGGTAAAAGCCTAGAATAAAAGTAATCCCAAAATGAAAAATGTACTTTTATTCTTTATTTCTTTTTTAGGAGATTGGTCTTTGAATTTCTAAGCATGAAAATAATTTTTTTTAAAGAATAAAAGTACCATAAAAGGATATAAGAGTTAAGAGGGGTCTTTTTTGCGTAAAAGCATCAATTTTGAAAATATTTAGAGAAAAAGCATCAGGTCAAACTTATTTAATTATGTAGCATGTATTTTGGAACTCGGGTTTGTCAAACTCGAGTTTCAAGCATTATGGTAATTTGACTAAACATAATACTTAAAACTTAAATGTCAAACTCGAGTTCCAAAAATGTATTACATAACTAAATAAGTTTGCTTAGGGGTTATTTAGCAAAATTTTCCAAGTTAAGAGATAAGACCAAACAAGATTTTATTAGGGGAATGGGCCGGAACTCAATGGTGATATATGAGCTTCGAAGCCCAACAATTGAAACGGATAAGGGCAAAACCAACGGTCGGATTCACACGTACGAATTCCCACACACGTGGGAGATTTCAAACTAAAATCAACTAGGGTTTTTTTTTTCCGAGGCGGTGATCCCGGGCAGTCTCGGGCAGGCCAAAGGAGTGACTTCACCTTGTTAAGGACTTTCAAATTCCACAGGCTAGACCAAAACTGTTTGGACCCATCTAAATTAGAAGATGCAGCTAACTCATTGTTCTCAACCTCACACAACAACTTATAACCCAACTTAACTGTGTAGACCCCATGTGTAGAATCCAGCCAATACAAGAAATTTGGTTGTGAAATGGTGCTCAGGGGAATAGATTTAATTTTTTCAACTTTGAAAGGCAGGAACACTTGATCCAATAATTAAGAATTCCACCTGCCCGAATCTTCATCTAACAAATCTGCAACAATACAATCCTTATAAAGAAATTGAACAGGAGAAACCACCTTGCCATCACCAACCCTAGGGAGCCAATTATCCTTATAAATTCGAGCAGTGAAACCATCTCCAATCATTCATTTGGCACCTAAAGAAATAACATGTCTAGCACCAAGGATGCTTTTCCACGCAAAGGAACCAGATTTCTCTTTAGCATCAAACACGGTTCCATTTGGAAAATACTTGGCTTTAAAAACTTTAATGAAAAAGAAATTTGTATCATGAATCAACCTCCAAACTTACTTAGCTAGCATAGCTTCATTGAATTTTCCCAATTCTTTAAAGCCCATTCCACCTTCATAAAGGTAAATGATACACTTTCAAATTAATTATGATCCAATTTAATTCTTAGGATAACTTACACCAATGTTTCACAAAAATGACATCACTCTTAAATATTTATAGACAAAAATGATGACACCTCTAGTATTTGGACAAATAACAAATAAGTACATTTCATCTCACATCATGACTTCCCTTACACAATGTTCTATTTTTATATAAAATATATGTACTCTCTTGTACAAATCTTAAGTGGGTTGTGTCATTTTCAACAAATCTTGAGGAATAAGTGTCATTTCATCTATAGTTTGGATTAAAAAAATTAAAAGAATTGCGCACCATGAAGGAAGTCACAATATGAGAGGATATGTATAAAAATATTTATACAAACCACAAGGAATTCAAACTTTAAAAATAAAAAAAATAAATAAAAAATAATATATTTTTTAATAAAGCTGAGAGCATGGGCTTAATTATTACATTTTATACAGACCTCAAGGAAGAGTGTCATTTTGCAAAATGTTTGGTAGAATCTTGTTTCATGAAAACCCCAAGTGAGATTGATTGAATTTCTGAAAACACCTCCCATTTAAATCCTCAAATTTCCTTCAATTTGAATTCATACACATAGTATTTATAATCCAATGGTCTTAAAAAAACCCGTGTAAGCTACACAAAATTAGATAAATGCCATGTACACATTTGCAAAAAATTGGAGTAAGTAATTCTTAATTGTCAAAAATGAGCAATTCATTACAAGTCTTTGTATTTTGTTGGACCATTGGATTGAGTTGTCCAACCAACCATTTTCAAATGCCCAAACATAATTATATAAAAGCATTTACATTTGATTTGATAATGCAAAATGGCTTTTTAGCTAAATTAGACATCATTGTAGCAACATTTAAAAATTTTAAAAAAAAAATTCTCACACATGCTTGTCTATTATTGTTCACAATTATACATATTCTTCAGTGCCTCTTAAAAAATACACAAACATTGTAGCATATGTAAGGACCCATTTGGTTTAGACATGACTCGGTTTTTATAACTCAATATTCATAACTTATAACTCTAACTCAAATTTCATAACTCATAACTCTAACTCAAATCTCATAACTTATAACCCAAACCCCACTATCACTCAAAAACTCCAAAATTATTGTTTGGTTACAAAACTCGGTCACATATCTCAACTTGTAAGTCCACTTTTTGCCAAAATGGTGGAACCCACCCCACTAACACTACACAGGGGTTATGGTTGCTACTTGCATCCATTTCCTCTTCCCCTCTTTCATATTCTCCCAAGTACATCACCACCGTCAATGGCAAACTTAGAACCCACCATTGTCAACACCACCAACAGCCACAAAATGAAAAAAAAAAAAAAAAAAAAAAATCCAACCATTAGCTACACCTACAAAAAGAAAAAATTTCCAATCATCAATACCACCATCAGTCACACAAACCCACCTCCATCATAGCCCAAACTTCAAACCACAACTAAAAACATAGAAAACCCAAACACACCAACACAAAATCTTCAGATCGATAATTCAAAATTGCCAACCCAAACCCACAAACACGGAAAACCCAAACCCATGAATCCTTAGATCAAAGACCAAAATCACGAAAATGAGGAGTGAGTTTCTATTTCTAGGTATATATTTATGCGTGGATGAACATGGTGAGTGGGTCAAAAGAAGAAAGAAAGAAAGAAAAAGAAGAAGAAAAGAAAGAAAGACAAAACCAGGAAGAAGAGGAGAAAAAAAAATCGTTAGTGGTGCAGTGGGTCTGATGAAGAAAGAAAGAAAGAATGAAGAAGAAGAAGAAGAAAAAAAGGTTGTTGGTTGAGCGGATATGAAGACAAAAGAAAGAAGTAGAGAAAAAACATAAAAATAAAAAAGGAAGCCGGTGGAACTCTGTAGAAGAAGAAAGAAAGAAAGAAAAAGAAAAAATAGTAGTATGACACTGTTACTTGACAGTGACAAGTCA
This sequence comes from Quercus suber, assembly GCF_002906115.3. Lineage (NCBI taxonomy): Eukaryota > Viridiplantae > Streptophyta > Magnoliopsida > Fagales > Fagaceae > Quercus > Quercus suber. The sequence goes on from NW_027069548.1 coordinate 1,347,622, forward strand.
GAAGAATGGGTCCCACAAATTTGATTTTTTTTTACCATTTTACCACTATCACTCAACCAAAATTGTGTTTTCAGTTTCCATTATCCAAACTCAAAATTTTGAGTGATGGAAACAAACATCCAAAACCAAGCCAAACATTGCATCATTTGTGGGACCCATGAGTTTTGGATGATGAATTATGAAAACTGAGTGATATTACTCAGTTTTTGGACTATCCAAACAAGTTCTAAATCTTTTTTTTTTTTTTCACTCTCACACTTTTACTTCTACCATCTTGTTAGTACACCTTTCATCTCTTGCATTATATCTCCTTTGCTCTCTTATAAAATTTGTTTTGTATTTGGTACTACCTTATCACTAATATGGTGAGAACTAAGGTTGTCAAAATCAGGATTCTCCGTAGAATCGTGGGGGTAGGTAGGATCATGAATCGTAGGATCGGATCATGGATTGTAAGATCCTACCTATTTTCATATTTTAAGCAAAAAACCTATTGATAGTGACTTTGTATGTTGAATAATCACTTAAAATATGAATCCATGAATTAAAAATAAAAGATTTACATCATAAAATGTAATTTGCATGAACTACATCGTTATGTCATACTAACAAAACAAAATAGATTTAACTTTTGACATAATGTATCTAAAAGTTTATTACATGTTTGATTAGCAGCTAAGTACCAAAATATTATCTACACATATGGAAAATATTTTCCAAATTCTAAGTTCTAAATCCAAAATAAGTTGCATTAATTAGCAAATAAAAACTAGCTGATTACAAATTTATAATATGTAATCCAAAAGAGAATTCCCATTTTAAGGTAAACTAGCTAATTACAAATATGAATCCAAAAGAGAATTTTCATTCTAAGGTTCTTCTAATCTAATCACTACCATTATCATCACCCATTTCATCATCTATGTCCTTCCCAGTATCAACATCCATAGTGTAATCATCAAAATCCCTAACTCTCTTCAATCTAGGTGGGGGCCCATCACTATCAATAGTATTAGAACCATCATCATTATCATGATATTCATCACTAACATCACGAACTAGCACACTTTTTCCTTTCAGCAACTCTTGAAACCTCATCATCACCTAACATTGATAACCAAAATATACAAATATACAATTTTTTTTTTATAAGTATACAAATATACGATAGTGATTAGTGATCACACATTCAAACTATACATAGGTAACTTGTATAAATATTAGCTATAAAGGAATGCTTTAGAGTTATAAATTAATGCCTTCATTGTCTTCATCAAAATATGCACCATCATCTTTTGAATCTACACCATCTGCTGCTAACTACTCATTATTAGAAGACAAATTCTCCAAACGAATTTCTTCATTTGTATTCAATGGTTTAACTCTTTTCTCTTTTATCTTCAAGTTACAAAGACCAAGTCACTTTTCTTTTTCTTTTTTTTTTGGTGCAAGTAATTTCTCCTTTTTGAATGTACCTATAGTTTTAAGAATTTTAATAGAGAATTCTCAAACAGAGGGGAGGGGGGAAGAAACAAACTTTTAACTAAGAAAGAAAATGAAAAATCATCTTGTCATAATATACCAAAGTCATTTGGTCTTACCATTTCAAACACACTCCAATTTCTTTCACAACTAGAAGAGCTACATGTTAAGCTCAATATTCTTATATCAAAATTTTTCAATTCAGGACAGTCATCTTCATATGAGTCCCACCACTTAGCTAATACATATATGAATTACAATGTTTTAGTCTTAAGAATATAATCTACAACTAATAAAAATGAATTTGAATGCAAAACAAAAAACAAAATAATTACTTGGCTTTTTAGTATTTCTAGCTAGTATGGCAACTTCAATGCCAAAGAATCACTTTGCTTGTTTGAATTTTTCAAGTTGGACATCTATCTTTTTGCTATCACTAACTTCTGGCATTGAAGACACATATATAGTCCAAGTTTAATATTTGAACCCGTATTAAAATAAGGATCAAATAGTATCCCGCAGCATGCAAAGGCTTATGAAGTTGCATTTCCCATCGATAATCAATAATATCCTATATCTCGTTGTAACTACAATTTAAAACAGTAGATATTATATTAAAAAAAAAAACTACTATATATTTAATAAGCTAATGAATTAAAAACAAATGTAAATTTAAAGAAGATATAAATAAAATGGTTATCTCTTTTGAACATTATTGAAATTTTTCTGTATTTCTTCTTTTACATTTTCCATTTCTAGATAAATGAATCCCATTGGAGGTGTATCAAAGTCAACCATGCAAATTACCTTTAAAAGGGGTATTGCAGCCTTCAAGCATTTGACAACAAGTAGCCAAAAGTCGTGGTTATCCATAACTATGGCATGAATTCTTTTCCCTTCTTTTGTTTTTGCAAATTTACTACGCCTCCATTGTTCTGAAGAAAACATTGTCATCAATTCTCCTTTGAACTCATTAAGGCATGACAATGTCAAATATGATGTTGCAAATCTAGCGGCAGCAGGTCTAATCAATTCCTTCCCTTTAGTGAAATCCCTCAACCAATTTAAAAGCATAGATCTAGAATATATGTAAATTGTAATCTTTTTCCCCTTTGCAATTGTGTACTTATGGTCCTTAATCTTTTTTTCAAAATCTTCAAGCATCAAATCCAAGCAATAGGCAGCACATGGAGTCTAAAACAAGGACTTTCTCTTTTGCATCAACATCTCTCCAGCTAGTTTGTAGTTTGTAGCATTGTCAATCACCACTTGTACAATATTCTCCTCTCCAACATTATCCACAACTTCATCTAACATTTGACAAACTTTTTCAGCTATTTTAAATATGTTAGATGTGTCTATAGAGTATAGGAAAATGGTTCCCTTGGGACTATTCACCAAAAAATTACAAGTGGATCTCCTTTTCTTATTAGACCAGCCATCAGACATAATTGAACAACCTGTTTTTTTTCCATTCAACCTTATATTCTTCAAGCATGTCTCCCTAATCTCATGATAGGAAGGAAGCTTGAGGCCAATTTCAAATCTTGAAATCATATCAATCATTCGCAGAAACTCCGGATTTTTGACACAATTAAAAGGAATGGCACTAGCATAGAAGAATCAAGCAATTTGTTGGTTCACTATATCATGTTCTACTTTTTTAAACATACGATTCATTGTTACTTGCATTTTTTTTGTAACAAACTTATCCATGGAGCCTATGCGTATGCCCCTCCCTTTTGATGAATGTAGTTGTTGTACTTCAACTAATTCATCATCACTGCCATTATCCTCTTCTTCTATATTATACCACCTCTTCTTTTTTGTAGATGCTTCAGTTTGGGTAATCAAAAAAAGCCACAAATTTCTCCTTCACCTTTTATAGCACACTACGTGCTGGTTTGGATAACACTGAAAGTTGTGTTGTGTTTTCAGAATTCACGTTTCAGAACTTTTTTTTTTTTTTTTTTTTAAATTTTAGTGCATGAATAGTAAAATCACTGTGCAAGAGACAATTATTACTGTTCACGCATTGTAGCAACACTGTTTACACATTAAAAAATATTAAAAATGGGTCCTATGGTACTATTTATATATTTAAAAATTATTTTGCTACAGTATTTTCAGTAACAATTAGTTTTTAGCAACAATAAGCAATAATAAGTTGTATCCAAACGGACCCTATGACAAGTTGAAACATTTTTCCTAGTCCCAGCTAACAGCTAAATGATGCTTCAACCGATATATACCCCCACTATGAATTTCTTTGCAATAATTACATTGAACTTGCCTTGAACCTACTTCAACACCATGATCCCATCCTAGGTCAGACCTATTTCTTGGTGCATTTTTTTGCTTAATTTTACTTATGGCCAAAGTAGACATTGTATATTTGTACTAGAGCTACAAAAAAGGCACCAAGATACATAGCTTGCTCAAAAAATCACACAGAGAATTCATCAAACAGGTTGTATGCAATTCTAAACTACTAATTGTGTTTACTAATATTTCTCAAAGAATCAAATAATGAAGATCCTGTTTTGTAATTTTTCGAATTTTACTTAATTTAGTTAACAAAATGGAAAAATAAAAACATGAAAAGCTTTGTCAAAATCATATGCACAACACAACAATGTGGAATCAAGCTATCAAAGTACAAATAAATGATAAAATATTAACTATCAAAACAAATTACCCAATAGCAGAAAGCTTAAAGGTGGCGATGGCTCACGACAACATCATTGATAGGGCTGAGAGGTGCTAGGTTTTTGACAGAGGACTGAGGAGGCATGGCTATGGGGCTAAATGTTTCTAAATATTTTAGGTTTTGTTTTTTAAAACTTTAAACTTAAGTACTATAAGTTTTTTTGAGATTTTATGTTGACATAGGGGTAAATTTGGGACTTCAATTCGTTATTAGGCTTCTGATAACCCGTTGGGCTTGTTGGGTTAGTTGGATTATCTTACCCCAAACGAATCCCACCAAAAAAAAAAAACAAAAAAAAGCCCAAGCTAAAAGCGTGTTTTGGTAGGATCCTACGATCTTATACGATCTTACACAATCTTATATAAGATCCTACCATTTTTTCGATCCTGCTACGATTCTAAACTTTTTGGTGAAGTGGGATCATAAAATCATGCGATCCTATGATCCAGGTCACGATTTTGACAATCATAATGAGAAAAATGATGGGATCAATCAGGATGTTGGCAATAATGTGGTGAGAATAGCGACTACAAGAGCTTCTCTCTCCCCTTTGCTTATGGCCTTTTTTTTTTTTTTAAATTTTTTTTTTTTATTTAACACAGGTTGACTAAAGGTTGATTGAACAGCAATGGCGTGGTGAGAATGACAATGAGTCTTATCAATAATAGCAGCTTGAAATTAGTTTTGTGTTATGAAATGAGTGGTAGTTTTTTTTTTTTTTTTTTTTAAGTTCAATTGTGTGTATGGAAAAAAACATAGAAAAAAGTTATTTTTAAATTATTTTAATGGAATGTATTGTAAAATTGGTTATGGTACTTAACGTAAAGTAAAACATGATCTTTTGGTTGGTTAAAATCAAAATAGAGAAATTATAGTTTCTAATTTTTATTGAAATAAAATAAAATTAGAGAAATTATAGAAACCTCTTGCTTTTGCAAGGCCCAATCCTACCAATCCAACCTATGAACAACACAAAGCTCAAACCCGAGTGAGCACCCAACCAATACCCCCAGGTCACGTGCCACCGCCATTTATCCATCTCCCCCAAAAATATAAACCAATAAATTCACACCCATTTTCTCTCTATTTTCTCACTCTCCCTGCCTCTCTCTTCCTCACTGAGGGAAAGAGACGCTCACACACAAATCCGCAAAACCCTAGAAACCGCCATTGAAGGAAGCTTTGAGACTTCCCTCTCATTCTTCTTTCTTCAGACCTAACCCTACAAACAAAAACCCTCTCATACACTAAGTAACCTTCAAATCCACACGCACTATACTTCGTTTTCTTCTTTTCATTAGGTTTTGCTAGGGTTTTAGGACCCTCGTTCTCCACCATGTGGAACAGCGGCCAGATTGCGCCGCCGGGGACCACTGGCTCGTCCATCCCTCCGCCGCCGGCAGCGCAGCCATCGTACACGGTGCTGCCTTCGCCGGCCGAGGCCGAGGCGCGGCTCGAAGAGAAGGCGAGGAAATGGCAGCAGCTCAATTCGAAGCGGTACAGCGACAAGCGGAAGTTCGGGTTTGTCGAGACGCAGAAGGAGGACATGCCTCCTGAGCACGTCAGAAAGATCATTAGGTCAGAGTTTTTCCTTTGCCTGAGAGCTTATTTGGAGTGTTTGTTGAAAATTTTGAATTGCTGTTCCATTTTTTTTTTAATCTCTGGTGATTTAATTATGTGTATTTTTTAGGGATAGGAGATAGTTTAGGTGAGTAGTTATAGGATTTTGTATGTGGGTACTTGATTATTGGGGTATTTCTGGCTTATAATTTGGTATTTTCAGTGAAGATTTTTGATGGGTTTTTACTTATTTCCTATTTGTTAATAGTATTACATGATTTCATATGTAAACACACACAGACACACGTATATAAGCACAATTTTGTATGATTTGTTTGAGCTTAGTTGGATGATTGGTTATATTATCTATAATCTATAATTGAACTCACCCTCCACCCTTCTCAGAAAGGGGAGGAGGTACCATTTAAGCTAAAACCTATTGGTGATTTTGTGAATCTAATTGTGTGTTTTTAGTATTGAAGATAGTTAGGTGAGTAGCTGTTGGATGTTATATATGGGCACTTGATTTATTAATATTTTTTTTCCGGGGTGCTATTATAAGAAATGGAGTTCCTAGAAAGCCTGTATACATAATCCAAATAGTTTGTTAGGCAGGCAGGTTTTCATTTTTCTGTTTGATTTGGGATTTTATTGATGTTATACCATGTGATTTCATGTGTCGTTTTTCTACCTTTCATTTTGGTGTCATAAGTCTAAACATTTTGTTGATGTGGATGTTGGTTTCACTGAAGTATGAAATTAATGGCTGCTGAAAAGAGAAGAGATATTGAAACTGTATTTTAGGATGTGAAATCATTGTTCTTTTCTGGTGGGTTGGTTGTTATTAGTGATTAAAGGTTTTGGCATTCGGTACTGCATACGCTCTCTCTCACTTAGTCTGCCTTTCTTCTTTGGCTCATAGTATTTATTTTTAAAATGTCCCCAAGTAATAGATTTTGCCTCAATCCTTGCTGTATTAAGGAAGCCACTTGTATTTTTATTTAATGTATATTGTTTGATATATTTCTATATGCCTTTTCATTTAAAGTTTTTTCCCCTGTATTCCCTTCTGTTGTTATCTTAAAAAGTATGTTCGGGTAACTGTGGGATTAATACAGTTGGTCACCATGAATTTTTTGTTGTATTCATTTTTGTGTTCTCTTTGACAGAGACCATGGGGACATGTCCTCTAAGAAATATCGTCATGATAAACGTGTCTATCTTGGAGCCCTTAAATTCATTCCACATGCAGTTTACAAGCTTCTTGAGAATATGCCTATGCCATGGGAGCAGGTATGCATTCTTCACTTCTTTTTCATTTCTTTAGATTTTTATTGATTGATTTATTTATTTTTATGCTTAGAATGTGTCTTATACATTTCCCCTTGCTAAAGTTTCCTTGCTACATTTGTGGTTCTAGGTCCGCGATGTGAAGGTTTTGTACCATATTTCTGGGGCTATTACATTTGTGAACGAAATACCATGGGTTGTTGAACCTATATATTTGGCTCAGGTTTGTTTCTCTTCTCTTTCCTTCCTAGGATATTCTTTTTTAGTTCATGAGGAGATCATGGGAGCTCAAAGATGGTATGGATAGCTGTGCCATAAATATTGTGCTGTATTATTTGTTATCATATTGTCATTATCCCTTTCAATGATGATGGCTGATCAAATCATAAAATTTTACAGTGGGGTACAATGTGGATCATGATGCGAAGGGAGAAGAGGGATCGTCGGCATTTCAAGAGAATGCGGTTTCCACCATTTGATGATGAGGAACCTCCATTGGACTATGCTGATAATCTTCTAGATGTTGATCCTCTGGAGCCTATCCAATTAGAGTTGGATGAAGAAGAGGATTCTGCTGTATATACTTGGTTTTATGACCATAAGCCTCTTGTGAAAACAAAGCTTATAAATGGTCCAAGTTATCGGAAATGGCATCTCTCTCTTCCTATCATGGCAACTCTTCATCGGCTTGCAGGACAGTTGCTTTCTGACTTAATTGACCGCAACTATTTCTACTTGTTTGACATGGAGTCATTTTTTACAGCCAAAGCATTGAATATGTGTATACCTGGTATGTCTTCCTTTTTCTCTTCTTTTCATTTTATGCTTAATGTTTTGCTTTTCTTCTGAGTTCTTTGGTGCTCTCAAGAATCTTCTTTGACACTCTAGGGAATAGATTTAGTCTCTGTATATAATTGGAGTAGAATTTTTGGTATCCACGTTTGGATACTCTCAAAAATAACCCTATAGTATATTTTAGTCTACTCCTGCCCCCCCTCACTATACACGCAAATAGAGGAATAAATGAAGGAGATACAGAAATTTAAACACTCAATGCATTGGAAATGCTTGGTGTCCACTTTCCAGAAAATCTCAAAAGTAACCTTATAGTATAATTGAAACTTTTCCTCCTACGAAATAAGCTCTAAGGGCATAAATTAAATTCATTAGCACAAAACAACCCCAGAAAATTTGAAACCTACTATCAAGCGGTTATGCAAACTAAAACTTCCCCATTAAAGAGCAGTTGCTACCACTTAGAATTACACCAATGTACATCTCTCCACTCTTGCTTTTAAATTGCTACTATCAGTTTCTGAAAAGAACGCAACCACACAACTGAAAAAATGGTGCCCTTCTAATAACCAACCTCATCATCACTCCAAGAAATCTAACAATGTAAAATGCTAGCTTGATTTCACAAAGAATTTGCAAGAGGAACCTGATAATCACTACAATAAAACCAACAAGGGTGCTGCCTTGGTTGTGTCTACTATCTGATTGATATTTGTTTTGTTGCTGGTTATTCTCATTGCCCTGACTTGTGTCTTTTCCATGAAACTTTCAAGGCAAACACTCAATCACTATTATATTGAAAGGGTAGAATATTAAAAAGTCATTTGTGCTATCGTTGTTATCTTTAATAGCAGCTTTTCATGTCATCTGTACTAACAACATAAAATGCTAGCTTGATTTCACAAAGAATTTGCAAGAGGAACCTGATAATCACTACAATAAAACCAAAAAGGGTGCTGCCTTGGTTGTGTCTACTATCTGATTGATATTTGTTTTGTTGCTGGTTATTCTCATTGCCCTGACTTGTGTCTTTTCCATGGAACTTTCAAGGCAAACAATCAATCACTATTATATTGAAAGGGTAGAATATTAAAAAGTCATTTGTACTATTGGTGTTATCTTTAATAGCGACTTTTCATGTCATCTTTACTTTTCAGAAATGTTTGAGCAACCCTCCCAAACTACCGATCCAATTCTTCCTTTTATTAAAAAAATCAAACATAATGCATAATCAAATCCCCAAAAGGCTTTCAGCTTTTACAAATTTTGGAAAGAATATCTATCTATTCCAAAGTGAGATGGGAAAATCATCGTAAAAAAAAAAAAAATCCAATTGAAAGTGCATGGCCAGACTATGCTAAAAAAGGAACGTCTGTATTCTCCTCTGTTTTGTGCTAGCTGGAGGTGACATTTTGGTGGCAAATGTGCCACAACGACAACAAAAAGCTATTGTGGATAAAGGTTGTGATGGGTGGGCCAGAGAAGGAGGTTTGATAACAAATTACATCTAATCTAAACTTCAAAGGAGATGGGGGTAATACACCAAAACAAATTTTGGAAAAAAAATCAATTTCTTTTGTAGTGAACAATCTATTATGAAAGAAAGTTTCCAAACTGGTAAAGAGTTTGGGGGAAGGGTGGGGGGGAGGTGTTCAGAGGGTGGGGAAAATCATCCAAACAATACCAAAAAAAGGGTAGATAACCTTAAAACCACAACCAAGGCCAAGGAAGCCAACACTGATTGATAGCGATGGCCGGCGTTGCATACTTTTATCTGTAGTGTTGTAATCAAGGAAATCCCATGGAGAGTGACAATGACACAAACTTAGCAAGTGGTAGGAAAGTCAGGAGTGATGTGGACCTGTTACAACAGCCAATGCTTGGTTGAATTGTGTTGCCATGAGTAGTGACAGTAGTCCATAAAGCTGCAAATTGCAATACACATTATATCAAATGTACATAAACCATTGATTTAGTAGTATATTCTATAGGATAGCAATTGTTGTTGGAAACAATTTGAATAGGCAATGAAAGACAAATCCAGTTATTCTTCATAGTCTGCATTTACTTTTGCATAAGAATTTGTACCATGGCATAATGTAGTGAATCGTTATGCAATTTGGTTGGATGTAATTCTGTATATACACATTTTGATGGTCTAAATTAATTTTACGGGTAGGTTGTAATGCAATTGTCTCATGGGACAAATGTATAAACCCTGAATCGGGATTAATGGAAAAAATTTACAAAGAAAAAAGAGTATATGAGCTTGCAGGTAGTAGCGCGTGTGATGAGGCTAGTTATATATCATATGTTTAGAATACTCTAATAACTGGTTGGGGTTGTAAGGAATCCCAGTAGTGCCATATGGTGCCTGTTTGGCATTGTTGTAAGAGATAATTTGTTAGAGATAATCCCATTAGTTGAAAAGGTCTTTAGTGTTTTTGAGTATATGAGAAATTACAGTGAATAGTGTGTTAAAGTTCTAAATTTTTTTTTGATAAGAAATAGAAGTTCTAGATAAAGCAGTAGAGGTCTCTCCTCAAAACTCCAAATTTCAGCTTTAGCCTTATAGTTCTTTTTAAGTGGGCTGCAACTAGATACCCCAATTTTTCTCGGGAAAGAGCTTTAGATCTCTTGAATTTATTCTATGGTGTGATGTGATATCAATTATTAAATTGGGCTTCTTTTGATCTATTACTTAATATAGAATAAAAGAAAGATTCTTATAATGTGTTATGATGGTTTAGAGGCTGTTTAATTTTAAGAGATCTGCTGTGTTTTTTTTTTTTTTTCCAATCTATATTACTTGGTTCATTTGCCATGCTGTGGTATACAGGTGTGCTGGCAGTTGGTTGTATGCTGTGCTGTGGTCCTATCATTACCCAGAGTTTAGAACTTAGTAAATAATTTGATATCATCGGAATTTGTGAAAATTATTGTTTGTTATTATTTACTTATCAAAAAAGGGGGAACAAAATGGAAAAGAAAAAGTGAGTTATGTGATGATTTTGAAATTTTATATGCTAGGTAATCTAGTATCCTTATTATGAAGATAATCAGTTTGGTTACAATTAAGGTTTTATATACTTTGAGAGTTGCTGTTAGATTGCTTTTTGTTGGCCTTCAATTGTGTTCACAAGTGTGGTTTGAGTTTGTATTTAATTTGTTTCACTTATGCAGGTGGACCTAAATTTGAGCCTTTGTATCGTGACATGGAGAAAGGTGATGAGGATTGGAATGAGTTCAATGATATTAACAAGCTAATTATTCGATCACCTCTCCGGACAGAATACAGAATTGCATTCCCTCATCTCTACAACAATAGACCAAGGAAAGTAAAGCTGTGTGTGTATCACACTCCCATGATCATGTACATAAAAACCGAGGATCCTGATTTACCTGCTTTTTATTATGATCCTTTAATACACCCAATAACTAGCATTAACAAGGACCGGCATGAAAAGAAAATTCGTGATGATGAGGATGATGATGATTTCTTCTTGCCAGAAGGGGTGGAACCTCTGTTGAGGGACACTCAACTTTATACTGACACCACAGCTGCTGGAATTTCCTTATTGTTTGCCCCACGCCCTTTTAACATGAGATCTGGTCGGATGAGACGTGCAGAAGACATACCCCTTGTGTCGGAGTGGTATAAAGAGCATTGGTGAGTTCTTTATGGTTATTTATTTATTTATATTTTATTTATGTTGCTCTGGCATATATAAAGCATATGAACTATCTAGTACATATTAAATATCATTTAAGTTGATCCCTGCCTTTGCTTTTGCAGTCCTCCATCCTATCCGGTTAAAGTTCGAGTCAGCTATCAAAAATTGCTAAAATGCTTTGTGTTGAATGAACTGCATCACAGACCTCCTAAGGCTCAAAAGAAGAAGCACTTGTTCCGATCTCTTCAAGCAACTAAGTTTTTCCAAACCACAGAACTTGATTGGGCTGAAGCTGGTCTTCAAGTTTGTAAGCAGGGCTATAACATGCTAAATCTGCTGATACATAGGAAAAATTTAAATTACCTCCACCTTGATTATAATTTCAATCTGAAGCCGGTGAAGACCCTCACTACAAAAGAGCGCAAGAAGTCACGTTTTGGTAATGCTTTCCATCTGTGTCGTGAGATTCTGCGCTTGACAAAGCTTGTGGTTGATGCCAATATCCAGTTTCGCCTGGGTAATGTGGATGCCTTCCAATTGGCCGATGGCTTGCAATATACATTTTCTCATGTTGGTCAACTGACCGGCATGTACCGTTACAAATATAGGCTTATGAGGCAGATCAGAATGTGCAAAGACTTGAAACACTTGATCTACTATCGGTTCAATACTGGTCCAGTTGGGAAAGGACCTGGATGTGGGTTTTGGGCACCAATGTGGAGAGTGTGGTTGTTCTTTCTACGTGGTATAGTGCCTCTCCTGGAACGGTGGTTAGGGAATTTACTTGCACGTCAATTTGAAGGGCGCCATTCGAAAGGAGTGGCTAAGACAGTTACTAAGCAACGTGTTGAAAGCCACTTTGATTTGGAGCTAAGAGCAGCTGTTATGCATGATGTGCTTGATGCTATGCCAGGTAATCTTTGACTCAACCTATTGTATTTCTTTTTGGCTCGTGGTTTTCCCCTTTATTTCTTATATTTTGGTTGTTATTGTCTTTGTGATTCCAACATTGTGTTATTGAATTGCAGAGGGCATCAAGCAGAATAAAGCCAGAACAATATTGCAGCATCTCAGTGAGGCATGGCGATGTTGGAAAGCAAATATTCCCTGGAAGGTTCCTGGTTTGCCAGTTCCCATTGAGAACATGATTCTTCGTTATGTTAAGTCAAAAGCTGACTGGTGGACAAATGTTGCCCACTATAACCGTGAGCGTATAAAAAGAGGAGCCACCGTCGATAAGACAGTTTGTCGGAAGAATCTTGGAAGACTGACTCGTCTTTGGTTGAAGGCAGAACAGGTGCAGATACTGACTTCTTCATTCTTTTGTGTAAACTTCCACCACATAATATGCGTGTGTGCACAGTTTTCTGAAGGAGTTATTGGCCTTTTTCTTTTTCAATTGTCTTTGAATACATGCTTTTTTTCTCTATCTTATTTGTCTTTCAATTTTCATTTTCAATTGTTGTAGGAACGACAACACAACTACTTGAAAGATGGTCCATATGTCACACCAGAAGAAGCAGTTGCCATTTACACTACGACAGTGCATTGGTTGGAGTCAAGAAAGTTCTCTCCCATCCCGTTCCCTCCATTATCATATAAGCATGACACAAAACTTCTTATCCTTGCTTTGGAGCGGTTGAAGGAATCTTATAGTGTAGCTGTGAGGTTAAACCAGCTTCAAAGAGAAGAGTTGGGTCTTATTGAACAAGCCTATGATAATCCACATGAAGCACTGTCACGAATTAAGCGTCACCTGCTCACTCAGCGTGCATTCAAAGAAGTAAGTTATTTGATTAATGCATTGATCTTTGTCCTTTGTACTTCACAACGTAGTAGAATGAGTTTGAACTGAGTTTTTTTTCCCTGCAGGTTGGCATAGAATTTATGGATTTGTACAGTTATCTCATTCCGGTTTATGAGATTGAGCCTCTTGAGAAGATTACAGATGCATATCTTGATCAATATTTATGGTATGAAGGTGACAAACGCCATCTTTTTCCAAATTGGATCAAGCCTGCAGATTCAGAGCCTCCCCCACTTTTGGTTTATAAATGGTGTCAGGGTATAAACAATTTACAAGGAGTATGGGACACAAGTGATGGCCAATGTGTGGTGATGCTTCAAACAAAGTTTGAAAAGTTCTTTGAGAAGATTGACTTGACAATGTTAAACAGGTGTGTAATGGTTGGCCCCGTTGCAACTGTAATCAGTGGATTTTTGGAGTTCTTGAATTATTATCTATTTATCTATTTATGTATTTTTTACTGTGGTGTTGCAGGCTCTTGCGATTGGTTCTTGACCACAACATTGCTGATTATGTCACTGCAAAGAACAATGTTGTGTTGTCTTACAAGGATATGAGTCACACAAACTCATATGGTCTTATCCGTGGTCTCCAGTTTGCTTCTTTTGTTGTACAGTATTACGGACTTGTGCTGGATCTCTTGCTCCTTGGATTGACTCGAGCTAGTGAGATTGCTGGGCCCCCACAGATGCCTAATGAGTTCATTACTTATTGGGACACGAAAGTTGAGACACGGCACCCTATTCGGCTTTATTCTCGATACATAGACAGGGTCCACATATTGTTCCGCTTCACCCACGAAGAGGCTCGAGACCTTATCCAGCGGTATCTTACTGAGCATCCTGATCCTAACAATGAAAATATGGTTGGATATAACAACAAGAAGTGCTGGCCTAGAGATGCAAGAATGAGGCTCATGAAACACGATGGTATGTATCTCATTCTTTTCTTTCTTTAGAGTTATGACTTAACATTTTTAAGTGAATGAGGCTTTCATTAATGTTAAAAATAATGTATGTCATGACTCTTTTCTAAATTCTCCTTTCAGTAAATCTTGGGAGGAGTGTTTTCTGGGATATGAAGAACCGTCTTCCTCGAAGCATCACTACATTGGAGTGGGAGAACAGTTTTGTTTCTGTATACAGCAAGGACAATCCAAACTTGCTTTTCAGCATGTATGTTTATCTAACTAGCTACATTATTTTGTATGTGTGTGTGCATATATATTTTTTATTTGTTTTTTGTGTTGGACCTATGTTTTCCAGCAATGATCATTTGTTCAATGTTGCTTGGATTTTTTTTTAATTGATAATTGGAATTTCTTATGCACTGGTCTGTCTGCCTTTTCCATCTCTCAAGCTGGTATCTCCTGAATATTTTACTCGACAATTCAAAATGTGAATCTCAACAAACAGAATTAGTTCAGTGTTGCTCCTGATCTTATTCAATGCTGAGAAATTGTTTCTGAACCTAAAATTTTAATTAATTCGTTCTGTGTTTTGGGTGAGCCTTTGTTATATGTTGTATATGATCTTATAGGAGAGGTTTCCGAATCTTAGGACCCATTCTGTTTTCTTTGCCTCTCTAGGCTCAATCTCCAAGAGGTTTGTCAGGTTATTACTGTGATGTGTGTTTTTTTGACGAATGGACCTGTTGTCTGAAACATCTCCTCTCCTCTTTGATCTTTAGGTGTGGGTTTGAAGTTCGGATACTTCCTAAAATAAGGATGACCCAAGAAGCATTCAGTAACACAAGAGATGGTGTTTGGAATCTGCAGAATGAACAGACCAAAGAACGGACTGCAGTGGCTTTCTTGCGGGTTGATGATGAACACATGAAGGTGTTTGAGAATCGTGTGAGGCAGATTCTTATGTCTTCAGGATCCACAACATTTACAAAAATTGTCAATAAATGGAATACAGCCTTGATAGGTACTTATTTTAAAATTTTTATTCTGCCTTGTTACAGCTGTTTGATTTCATGAGGATATTTATGATTTTTTTTTTGTTTTTATCAAAAAATAGGTCTCATGACTTATTTCCGTGAAGCCACTGTGCATACTCAAGAGCTGTTAGATTTGCTGGTTAAATGTGAAAATAAAATCCAAACCCGTATTAAGATTGGGTTGAACTCAAAGATGCCTAGCAGGTAAAGTTATTGGTCACATAAAATAATATATTCTAGTTGAAAGTTAATCTCAGTACTGATGAAACTCAATCTGCCTTCAGGTTCCCTCCTGTCATTTTCTACACTCCAAAGGAAATCGGAGGACTTGGCATGCTTTCTATGGGTCATATATTGATTCCACAAAGTGACCTCCGTTACAGCCAGCAGACAGATGTTGGTGTAACCCACTTTAGGAGTGGAATGAGCCATGAAGAGGACCAGCTGATTCCAAATCTTTATCGATATATACAGGTAATTTGAGATTCACTCTTCATATGTATATGGTGTGCCTGTGCATTTTCTTCAATTTTTTGACATCGTATTGGTTTCTTGACAGCCATGGGAGAGTGAGTTCATAGATTCACAGCGTGTTTGGGCAGAATATGCATTGAAGAGGCAGGAAGCTCAGGCTCAAAATAGGCGTTTGACCCTTGAAGATTTGGAAGTTAGTATTTTTACCTTTTTTTATATTTTAGGACTTCTACAAAAGTCATCTATTCTAATGGCTTTCACAATTCTTTGGACAGGATTCATGGGACAGGGGCATACCTCGTATAAACACTTTGTTTCAGAAGGACCGACACACATTGGCATATGACAAAGGATGGAGGGTGCGTACTGACTTCAAACAGTACCAAGTTTTAAAACAGAACCCTTTCTGGTGGACACACCAGAGGCATGATGGGAAACTTTGGAACTTGAACAATTATCGAACTGATGTCATTCAAGCTTTGGGTGGTGTTGAGGGAATTCTTGAGCATACTTTATTCAAAGGAACATAGTGAGTATACTGTGTTTTGATTTTGTTTACAGTAGTAGTTACAGTTGTCGTTGTCATTATCATAAATCTATTAGGATTGCACATGATTCTATTCTGCAAATAGGTGATGTGAAAGAGAATAGATTGCTTTTTGTTGGCCTTCAATTGTGTTCACAAGTGTGGTTTGAGTTTGTATTTAATTTGTTTCACTTATGCAGGTGGACCTAAATTTGAGCCTTTGTATCGTGACATGGAGAAAGGTGATGAGGATTGGAATGAGTTCAATGATATTAACAAGCTAATTATTCGATCACCTCTCCGGACAGAATACAGAATTGCATTCCCTCATCTCTACAACAATAGACCAAGGAAAGTAAAGCTGTGTGTGTATCACACTCCCATGATCATGTACATAAAAACCGAGGATCCTGATTTACCTGCTTTTTATTATGATCCTTTAATACACCCAATAACTAGCATTAACAAGGACCGGCATGAAAAGAAAATTCGTGATGATGAGGATGATGATGATTTCTTCTTGCCAGAAGGGGTGGAACCTCTGTTGAGGGACACTCAACTTTATACTGACACCACAGCTGCTGGAATTTCCTTATTGTTTGCCCCACGCCCTTTTAACATGAGATCTGGTCGGATGAGACGTGCAGAAGACATACCCCTTGTGTCGGAGTGGTATAAAGAGCATTGGTGAGTTCTTTATGGTTTTATTTATTTATTTTATTTTATTTATGTTGCTCTGGCATATATAAAGCATATGAACTATCTAGTGCATATTAAATATCATTTAAGTTGATCCCTGCCTTTGCTTTTGCAGTCCTCCATCCTATCCGGTTAAAGTTCGAGTCAGCTATCAAAAATTGCTAAAATGCTTTGTGTTGAATGAACTGCATCACAGACCTCCTAAGGCTCAAAAGAAGAAGCACTTGTTCCGATCTCTTCAAGCAACTAAGTTTTTCCAAACCACAGAACTTGATTGGGCTGAAGCTGGTCTTCAAGTTTGTAAGCAGGGCTATAATATGCTAAATCTGCTGATACATAGGAAAAATTTAAATTACCTCCACCTTGATTATAATTTCAATCTGAAGCCGGTGAAGACCCTCACTACAAAAGAGCGCAAGAAGTCACGTTTTGGTAATGCTTTCCATCTGTGTCGTGAGATTCTGCGCTTGACAAAGCTTGTGGTTGATGCCAATATCCAGTTTCGCCTGGGTAATGTGGATGCCTTCCAATTGGCCGATGGCTTGCAATATACATTTTCTCATGTTGGTCAACTGACCGGCATGTACCGTTACAAATATAGGCTTATGAGGCAGATCAGAATGTGCAAAGACTTGAAACACTTGATCTACTATCGGTTCAATACTGGTCCAGTTGGGAAAGGACCTGGATGTGGGTTTTGGGCACCAATGTGGAGAGTGTGGTTGTTCTTTCTACGTGGTATAGTGCCTCTCCTGGAACGGTGGTTAGGGAATTTACTTGCACGTCAATTTGAAGGGCGCCATTCGAAAGGAGTGGCTAAGACAGTTACTAAGCAACGTGTTGAAAGCCACTTTGATTTGGAGCTAAGAGCAGCTGTTATGCATGATGTTCTTGATGCTATGCCAGGTAATCTTTGACTCAACCTATTGTATTTCTTTTTGGCTCGTGGTTTTCCCCTTTATTTCTTATATTTTGGTTGTTATTGTCTTTGTGATTCCAACATTGTATTATTGAATTGCAGAGGGCATCAAGCAGAATAAAGCCAGAACAATATTGCAGCATCTCAGTGAGGCATGGCGATGTTGGAAAGCAAATATTCCCTGGAAGGTTCCTGGTTTGCCAGTTCCCATTGAGAACATGATTCTTCGTTATGTTAAGTCAAAAGCTGACTGGTGGACAAATGTTGCCCACTATAACCGTGAGCGTATAAAAAGAGGAGCCACCGTCGATAAGACAGTTTGTCGGAAGAATCTTGGAAGACTGACTCGTCTTTGGTTGAAGGCAGAACAGGTGCAGATACTGACTTATTCATTCTTTTGTGTAAACTTCCACCACATAATATGCATGTGTGCACAGTTTTCTGAAGGAGTTATTGGCCTTTTTCTTTTTCAATTGTCTTTGAATACATGCTTTTTTTCTCTATCTTATTTGTCTTTCAATTTTCATTTTCAATTGTTGTAGGAACGACAACACAACTACTTGAAAGATGGTCCATATGTCACACCAGAAGAAGCAGTTGCCATTTACACTACGACAGTGCATTGGTTGGAGTCAAGAAAGTTCTCTCCCATCCCGTTCCCTCCATTATCATATAAGCATGACACAAAACTTCTTATCCTTGCTTTGGAGCGGTTGAAGGAATCTTATAGTGTAGCTGTGAGGTTAAACCAGCTTCAAAGAGAAGAGTTGGGTCTTATTGAACAAGCCTATGATAATCCACATGAAGCACTGTCACGAATTAAGCGTCACCTGCTCACTCAGCGTGCATTCAAAGAAGTAAGTTATTTGATTAATGCATTGATCTTTGTCCTTTGTACTTCACAACGTAGTAGAATGAGTTTGAACTGAGTTTTTTTTCCCTGCAGGTTGGCATAGAATTTATGGATTTGTACAGTTATCTCATTCCGGTTTATGAGATTGAGCCTCTTGAGAAGATTACAGATGCATATCTTGATCAATATTTATGGTATGAAGGTGACAAACGCCATCTTTTTCCAAATTGGATCAAGCCTGCAGATTCAGAGCCTCCCCCACTTTTGGTTTATAAATGGTGTCAGGGTATAAACAATTTACAAGGAGTATGGGACACAAGTGATGGCCAATGTGTGGTGATGCTTCAAACAAAGTTTGAAAAGTTCTTTGAGAAGATTGACTTGACAATGTTAAACAGGTATGTAATGGTTGGCCCCATTGCAACTGTAATCAGTGGATTTTTGGAGTTCTTGAATTATTATCTATTTATCTATTTATGTATTTTTTACTGTGGTGTTGCAGGCTCTTGCGATTGGTTCTTGACCACAACATTGCTGATTATGTCACTGCAAAGAACAATGTTGTGTTGTCTTACAAGGATATGAGTCACACAAACTCATATGGTCTTATCCGTGGTCTCCAGTTTGCTTCTTTTGTTGTACAGTATTATGGACTTGTGCTGGATCTCTTGCTCCTTGGATTGACTCGAGCTAGTGAGATTGCTGGGCCCCCACAGATGCCTAATGAGTTCATTACTTATTGGGACACGAAAGTTGAGACACGGCACCCTATTCGGCTTTATTCTCGATACATAGACAGGGTCCACATATTGTTCCGCTTCACCCACGAAGAGGCTCGAGACCTTATCCAGCGGTATCTTACTGAGCATCCTGATCCTAACAATGAAAATATGGTTGGATATAACAACAAGAAGTGCTGGCCTAGAGATGCAAGAATGAGGCTCATGAAACACGATGGTATGTATCTCATTCTTTTCTTTCTTTAGAGTTATGACTCAACATTTTTAAGTGAATGAGGCTTTCATTAATGTTAAAAATAATGTATGTCATGACTCTTCTAAATTCTCCTTTCAGTAAATCTTGGGAGGAGTGTTTTCTGGGATATGAAGAACCGTCTTCCTCGAAGCATCACTACATTGGAGTGGGAGAACAGTTTTGTTTCTGTATACAGCAAGGACAATCCAAACTTGCTTTTCAGCATGTATGTTTATCTAACTAGCTACATTATTTTGTATGTGTGTGTGCATATATATTTTTTATTTGTTTTTTGTGTTGGACCTATGTTTTCCAGCAATGATCATTTGTTCAATGTTGCTTGGATTTTTTTTTAATTGATAATTGGAATTTCTTATGCACTGGTCTGTCTGCCTTTTCCATCTCTCAAGCTGGTATCTCCTGAATATTTTACTCGACAATTCAAAATGTGAATCTCAACAAACAGAATTAGTTCAGTGTTGCTCCTGATCTTATTCAATGCTGAGAAATTGTTTCTGAACCTAAAATTTTAATTAATTCGTTCTGTGTTTTGGGTGAGCCTTTGTTATATGTTGTATATGATCTTATAGGAGAGGTTTCCGAATCTTAGGACCCATTCTGTTTTCTTTGCCTCTCTAGGCTCAATCTCCAAGAGGTTTGTCAGGTTATTACTGTGATGTGTGTTTTTTTGACGAATGGACCTGTTGTCTGAAACATCTCCTCTCCTCTTTGATCTTTAGGTGTGGGTTTGAAGTTCGGATACTTCCTAAAATAAGGATGACCCAAGAAGCATTCAGTAACACAAGAGATGGTGTTTGGAATCTGCAGAATGAACAGACCAAAGAACGGACTGCAGTGGCTTTCTTGCGGGTTGATGATGAACACATGAAGGTGTTTGAGAATCGTGTGAGGCAGATTCTTATGTCTTCAGGATCCACAACATTTACAAAAATTGTCAATAAATGGAATACAGCCTTGATAGGTACTTATTTTAAAATTTTTATTCTGCCTTGTTACAGCTGTTTGATTTCATGAGGATATTTATGATTTTTTTTTTGTTTTTATCAAAAAATAGGTCTCATGACTTATTTCCGTGAAGCCACTGTGCATACTCAAGAGCTGTTAGATTTGCTGGTTAAATGTGAAAATAAAATCCAAACCCGTATTAAGATTGGGTTGAACTCAAAGATGCCTAGCAGGTAAAGTTATTGGTCACATATAATAATATATTCTAGTTGAAAGTTAATCTCGGTACTGATGAAACTCAATCTGCCTTCAGGTTCCCTCCTGTCATTTTCTACACTCCAAAGGAAATCGGAGGACTTGGCATGCTTTCTATGGGTCATATATTGATTCCACAAAGTGACCTCCGTTACAGCCAGCAGACAGATGTTGGTGTAACCCACTTTAGGAGTGGAATGAGCCATGAAGAGGACCAGCTGATTCCAAATCTTTATCGATATATACAGGTAATTTGAGATTCACTCTTCATATGTATATGGTGTGCCTGTGCATTTTCTTCAATTTTTTGACATCGTATTGGTTTCTTGACAGCCATGGGAGAGTGAGTTCATAGATTCACAGCGTGTTTGGGCAGAATATGCATTGAAGAGGCAGGAAGCTCAGGCTCAAAATAGGCGTTTGACCCTTGAAGATTTGGAAGTTAGTATTTTTACCTTTTTTTATATTTTAGGACTTCTACAAAAGTCATCTATTCTAATGGCTTTCACAATTCTTTGGACAGGATTCATGGGACAGGGGCATACCTCGTATAAACACTTTGTTTCAGAAGGACCGACACACATTGGCATATGACAAAGGATGGAGGGTGCGTACTGACTTCAAACAGTACCAAGTTTTAAAACAGAACCCTTTCTGGTGGACACACCAGAGGCATGATGGGAAACTTTGGAACTTGAACAATTATCGAACTGATGTCATTCAAGCTTTGGGTGGTGTTGAGGGAATTCTTGAGCATACTTTATTCAAAGGAACATAGTGAGTATACTGTGTTTTGATTTTGTTTACAGTAGTAGTTACAGTTGTCGTTGTCATTATCATAAATCTATTAGGATTGCACATGATTCTATTCTGCAAATAGGTGATGTGAAAGAGACAACTCAACATATATCATCTGGTTGGTTAATACACATAGTAACATTGCAGGTTAGAGTTTATTGCACTGTAGTTCATAATTGTAACAAAATTTGAACTTGGCCTTCCATCCAGTTTGTTATATTGTAAGATTTTATTTGATAGGTAATTACAATTCACATCCTTAGTGGATTGAACCCATGACTTACCTTTCACTTTTAGCTTATGGGGCAGAAATGCTATTTGGTCCAAAATGCCATTAGCATCTGTGATTCTGTATTGGAAGATTTGTTCATCCTTAGGTTGGCAGAAATGCTATTTTTGCTCTAGAGACTGAACCATATCTGAAGGAAGTATGCGTGATCTGATAAAGAACAGATATAATATTTATTTTTCTAACTGTTACTATAGTTGTGGGATTATTTATACAGTTATGGTTGTCTTTCACTCCTGAATTAATATGCTTTTAAGAAGAAAAAAATTTGACTGACTTTGCTTATCTAAAAATTCAGCTTTCCAACTTGGGAAGGTCTCTTCTGGGAAAAGGCATCTGGTTTTGAGGAATCAATGAAGTATAAGAAGCTGACAAATGCTCAGAGATCTGGTCTCAACCAAATCCCTAACCGTAGGTTTACACTTTGGTGGTCACCTACGATAAATAGAGCAAATGTGTACGTGGGTTTTCAAGTCCAATTGGATCTAACTGGAATCTTCATGCATGGGAAGATCCCTACCTTGAAGATATCACTGATTCAAATATTCCGTGCTCATTTGTGGCAAAAAATCCATGAGAGTGTTGTCATGGATCTTTGTCAAGTTTTAGATCAGGAGTTGGATGCTTTGGAAATTGAAACTGTGCAGAAGGAAACAATCCATCCAAGAAAGAGTTACAAAATGAACAGCTCTTGTGCAGACATTCTTCTCTTTGCTGCCATAGATGGCCGATGTCAAAACCTAGTCTTGTTGCTGAACCAAAGGATGTGTTTGATCAGAAAGCAAGCAATAAGTACTGGATAGAGTGCAGCTCCGCTGGGGAGATTATGACTCTCATGATATTGAGCGTTACACTCGGGCCAAATTTATGGATTATACAACAGACAATATGTCTATATATCCATCTCCTACTGGTATGCTTTTTTTTCTTTGTTTGCCTTACTCTGTTCGATCCTACAGTTTTGTTGGTTTGAAGTAATCAGCATTGAACTATCCTTTCAGGTGTGATGATTGGAATTGATTTGGCATACAACTTGCATTCTGCATTTGGTAATTGGTTTCCAGGGTCAAAGCCTCTGCTTCAGCAGGCTATGAATAAGATCATGAAGGTGCACACCTTAATTTTTTTTCTCATGTTATAAATTAGTGTAGGCATGTAGCATTGAACTAATGGTTCTTGTGCATTTGCAGTCAAATCCAGCTTTATACGTCTTGAGGGAGCGGATAAGGAAAGGTTTACAGTTGTATTCTTCTGAGCCCACTGAACCATATTTGTCATCTCAGAATTATGGAGAGATCTTCAGCAATCAAATAATTTGGTTTGTTGATGACACAAATGTGTATCGTGTTACTATCCATAAGACATTTGAGGGAAATCTTACAACAAAACCCATCAATGGTGCCATCTTTATATTCAATCCAAGGACTGGACAACTGTTCCTGAAGGTCCGTTTGTCTTTTTCTTTTTTTTTTTTCAATGATACTTTTAAGTGGTCTTTCTCTCTCTCTCTCTCTCTTAGTTCAGACACTGGAAATTTATTTCATGATATGATTTCTTACAGGTCATCCACACAAGTGTGTGGGCAGGACAAAAGCGTCTTGGTCAGTTGGCCAAGTGGAAAACAGCAGAAGAAGTTGCTGCTCTAGTTCGGTCTTTGCCTGTTGAAGAACAGCCAAAACAAATTATTGTGACTCGTAAGGGAATGCTGGATCCATTGGAGGTTCACTTGCTGGATTTCCCGAACATAGTTATCAAAGGAAGTGAGCTGCAGCTTCCATTCCAAGCATGCTTGAAGATTGAGAAATTTGGTGATCTGATTTTGAAGGCCACAGAGCCGCAAATGGTCCTTTTCAACATTTATGATGATTGGTTGAAAAGTATTTCCTCATACACTGCATTCTCCCGACTCATTCTGATCCTGCGTGCGCTACATGTGAACAATGAGAAGGCAAAGATGTTACTAAAGCCTGACAAAACAATCATTACTGAGCCACACCACATCTGGCCATCCTCACTGATGATCAATGGATGAAGGTAAACTCCATCCCCTCCCCCCCCCCCCCAAAAAAAAAAATGGTCACCTTTTCTTCTCTCTAAATATTTCACCTTAATTTATAGGTAAGAGAAGTCCGTACTTTTTGTGACATTTTTTCAGAGATGTACTTTATTTATAAAATAATTATTCACATCCTGTTCTGCTGTGGCATAATCAGATTCCTAATTTTGATTATATATTCGGCAGCAATAACAATTCTATGAAATATCTATTTATAAACAGATGGTCATGCTTCCCATTAATGATGTGTTATGCTAAAATATTTTATGGTACAGGTTGAGGTTGCTCTTAGAGATCTCATACTGTCGGATTATGCCAAGAAGAACAATGTGAATACGTCAGCTCTGACACAGTCTGAGATCCGTGATATTATACTTGGAGCTGAGATTACTCCTCCTTCTCAACAGAGACAACAGATTGCTGAGATTGAGAAACAGGTAATGCTTCTTTTTCTGCTTCCTATTGGTTTTAACATTGTCTTGGTTCCTGATAGAAACTAGCATTATTTCTGGACAAAAATGGCATTTCTTGCAAAATATATTGTTTGGGAATCTCCTGATTTGACGTGTCTATTGAACTCAGTGGTGTGTTATTAAGTTGATCATCTTCTGTGTAACATTATCAGGCGAAAGAAGCAAGTCAGCTGACTGCAGTTACAACAAAGACTACAAACGTGCATGGTGATGAGCTTATTGTAACCACCACAAGTCCATATGAGCAAGCTGCGTTTGGGTCTAAAACTGATTGGCGTGTGAGAGCAATATCTGCAACAAACCTCTATCTTCGTGTCAATCATATTTACGTGAATTCAGAGGATATAAAGGTGCTGATCTACCTACTCTGTTATATCTGATAATCATTGATTGTTTATATTTACTGAAATGTTGTACACTTGATAATACAGGAAACAGGATATACCTATATCATGCCAAAGAACATTTTGAAGAAGTTTATCTGCATGGCAGATCTGCGGACACAAATTGCTGGTTACTTGTATGGTATAAGCCCCCCTGACAACCCTCAGGTTAAGGAGATCCGCTGTATTGCCATGCCACCACAGTGGGGAACCCATCAGCAAGTCAATCTTCCATCAGCTCTCCCAGAGCATGATTTTCTGAATGATTTGGAGCCTTTGGGATGGATGCATACACAGCCTAATGAACTTCCCCAGTTATCACCACAGGTATTTGTCTAATCCAGTACGCTTTATTTGTTTAAATAGAAATGCTAAAGGTTTTCTTCTCATATAGTGGTTTAAGTCCATGATTTGTTATCTTACCTGAGATTTTGCTTGCAGGATCTCACAAGTCATGCTAAGATCCTGGAAAACAACAAGCAATGGGATGGAGAGAAGTGCATTATTTTGACCTGCAGTTTCACTCCAGGTTCCTGCTCCCTAACTGCATATAAGCTGACACCATCAGGGTATGAGTGGGGCCGTGTCAACAAGGACACTGGAAGCAATCCTCATGGTTACCTTCCCACTCATTATGAGAAGGTCCAAATGCTTCTCAGTGACCGTTTCCTTGGTTTCTACATGGTAAGAACATCATCCGTCTTTGAAATATGCTTTGGTTGGTATGCTTTTGATTGGATTTTGTATTGACATTTGTCTTCATTCTTGGAGTTAACTCGGTCATTCTGTGGCTTTTGTTTCTTAGATGCCAGATAATGGTCCATGGAATTACAACTTCATGGGGGTGAAACATGCACCTAGTATGAAGTATGGGGTCAAGCTTGGGACACCACGTGAGTATTATCATGAAGACCACAGGCCAACTCATTTCCTGGAGTTCAGCAACTTGGAGGAGGGAGAGACTTTTGCTGAGGGAGACCGTGAGGATACCTTTACATAGGAGTCGGGATTATTAACAAATATTGTTAGTTACAATGAGAAGTAATTGTAGTACATTTGCAGACTTGGGACAGAAATCGTAGAGCCCTTTGTTGTAATAATCATGTATATCATGATATGGATGGATATATTATATCCAGATTGAGGTTGTAAGCTTTTTGTAGCGATTGTAAACTAGTCGGTTGTATATATAATATTTTGGTATCTAAAGTGCATACATTCGTATTCAAGCTTAAGACTCGCACCTCTTTTGTTAGTGTTTGCTCTGGTGTTGTGCTGCATTTGGAGGAATGTGGTCGGTGGTCTTCTGCATTTAGTTGTTGCCTTGCCCGTCCAGAATATGAGGCCTTGGACGTATGCTGGAAGAAAATAAAAAAAGAAAACTTACACAATCTCTGCATAATAATGATGTTTATTATTATATTTTTTTGGAAAGGATAATGACGTTTGTTTATTTGTGCTTACTCCCTACTTTCAGACTTTTCTTGATTAATGATATGGTCTGTGTTTTTGTTGAGCATGTACGATGAGAGTATCTAATGACCTGCTGATTCTAGTCATCAATTACGATGGCTCTTGTTTCTTGACAGCTCCAACAAAAGCGCAAATCTCAGATTGGGCTGTACTGAGAAACATATATATATATATATGAAATGGAAAAGCCAAAAAATCCACATAAGTGTAGTAATGCGAGGGCCAAAAATTTAGCACAATTCAATAAATATTAAATATAGTTTCCATGTCATCTACTCCAGGATAAAGTAAGAAAAGTAGATGAGCAGCACACAAATCTTACATCAGCCACAAACCATACTTTCATGTGGTTCCTAGCAATAGTAATAAAAGGACAGCCAGTGCCACCTTGCCTTGAGAAAAACCAAATAATAAAATAAATACAAACTTCATATCGAATGTATACTGGAGTTCGTAGTGTGATTATGTTCAATTTTAAAGCTCATTCTCCTCCTTCAATTCCTGTTTTGAATCTCTCTCCTCTGAGATGAAGTCTCTGCTGTCTTCATCAATGGAAGTCCCATCATTATAATCTGCAGCACGAGGGGCCTTGAACAGTTCATCATTTTCCAGTTCAGATAATATCTCTTTTGAGATTCCCTTCAGAATATCCACCACCTCAGGCATTGTGGGTCTTTTCTCAGGCCGAACGTGAGTACATATTAGTGCAACCAAGACAAGTCTTTTCAGCTCCTCATTGACGTACTTGCCGTTAAGCTTTGGATCCACTAGTTCATCATACTTGCTCTCACAGACCAATGGCAGTGCCCAATCAGTAATTGAGCGTTTTACGGCTCCATGCTTTTCAATGGGTTTCTTGCCACTTGCAAGCTCTAGTAGGAGTATTCCAAAGCTGTAGACATCACAACTCTCATTTGCTTTCCCTAACATAACCGAGCCTGAAAATCTAAATCTAGCAACACATTGCTTGCTTTGATATCTCTATGGATTATATGTGGAGTGGATTGGTGGTGGAGATAGCTGAATCAAACAAATTAAGAGGTTATGTATATGGCACAAGAAAGATGAATAGGAAAGTCAGGATCAGTACTTACGCAATGCCCTCAGCAGACCCAATTGCAATACTCATCCGTCGGTCCCAATTGAGATTGCATTCTGCGGAGTGCTGCCCATGAAGATGAGAGAGTAAGCTTAAATTTGGCATGTAATCATATACAATCAAACGCTCTTGCCCCTCAGCGCAATAGCCACGTAAACTGAGCAGATTCTTGTGGCGTACTCGTGCTAGTATCTCAACCTCAACAGCAAATTCCATCTCTGCTTTGTTGCTCCAAACCTTCAACCTTTTGACTGCAATCTGCAAATATATATCACCTCTCAGAATGGTATTCAGTTTATAAGAAGCATCACAAAAATATTGAGGAAAGGCTGTATATAACAAATATATGCCATTGCAAAGATTACCATCAGGTGAGGAATGTTGAGGAAAGCCTGGAAAGGCTACTACTTGGTAATAATCAAGCACATAATAAGTTGTGATAGCATCCAAGACTCAACGTCAAAGAATAAAAATTAAAATGAGTGCATTTAGGGGAAAAAAAAAGCTTCTAATAGCATTAAAAACGGATAGTTGTTTTTTGATAACTACAATGCCAGTCAACTTATACATGTTTTACTATTACAACTAAAGTGATTTTTAGAGAGAACACTCAAAGTGATTTTTGTAAAAAGCATATCATGAAGTTCTATCCCCAAGCACTTTGAGTCCTAATCAATTTGCATGAAAAAGGTGACCAATACAAGAACAGCATTAATTTTATCCTCAAGGGATTAGTGCACCATGTACTTTAAGAGGCAACAATTGATCCAATTAGCAGTATTGTCCAAATTTGGCCCAACAAAGCACAGAACCATCTTCTTACTATGTCAGTTAAAGATGCAAGTTCTCTGTGTCTCAACATGGACAGTAAAATTATTAATATCCATCAGGAAGAACGATTATTATAAAAAAAAAAAAAAAAAAGGTGTACTATTGGCAATAGCCTACCTGGAAGAAGAGGGCTTCAAAACAAAATAATGATGGCAAAAGTTCTTCAACCTATGAGGTTGAAACTTAAAATTAAAGCACTTAGCTTAGGTACTGATTAAACATCTTTGAAGCCCACAAATTTCTGGGTTACAGGACAAGTCTAGTGAAACAGAAGTGGCAATTTTCCATTTACAAGTATGTTATAAGATTGATACTTTCACAAGCACCTTATGTCCAACATTACTTCAGTGCATGTACATAGTACAAGCTAATTATCGCAGTGACCAATTCCCCACCAACTCCATGCATACCCACCAAAAAATCTTTTTTTTTTTTTTTTCTTATCAAAATGAGAGAGAGAGAGCTCATAATATTTTTTCTTATTCTTCTCCATCTGAGCATGAGGATGAAATCATTTTTGTTTAAGAAGTCACTTAACCTGGTGTCTTAGGGAAACTTACAACCAGCTAAGCTGAATCACCTGTCTTGCATACCATGACTTCCCAATGCTACGTTCTTGCTTGACTTAAAAAGTCTACCCTGACTTATCATTCCATTTTACAATGCTAAGCTACCAGATTTTTGAGGTATGTAGAGAAAGGATAAGTACACAGGACACCACTTGCTGTCAAACATGGCAAAAAGGGAAGCTCAATATTTTTTTTGTTGGTAAGTAAGTTACATATGCATCCAATAGGTCTTGAGCCCAAGACCTCACTCTCCACTTAGAACATATAAGGGGACGAGGTGCTAGTCGAACTAGAGAGCTCAAATGTCATTGTTTTGTTATATGCAAGTTTGATGACATAGATGTAATGTCAGTGTTTAATTCATTCAATGAAAATCCTGCCTCCCTAAAACAGAATATAATGGAAAGAAATAGGAAAAGGCTTTTAACTCACTAAAATTCTTGCCATGGAAGTAAAGAATGTTCCAGCTCAAGCAATCTAAATTGACATTCTGGTCTGTTGGAAAGCAATGCTGACACTAGGAAAAATCAATCACTGGTTTAGACCTAAAAAGCATCTGTAATGTAATATCATATAACTCGAAGAGACCATCAACATGTTCTGACACTGTGGCTCCACCCCACCTCCTCTAGTGGCGTGTGCTCACACAGGTCTGAAATAAGGTTGGACTGGATTCAAGAAACTACAATGCCCCAAGAAGGATTGGGTGCAATGGCAGGTTTTATGGTTGCCCCACATATATATATATATATATTAAACCTAGAAGTTCAATTAATACATTCTTGGGTTACAAGTCTGGATCTATTGGTATCATTACAAAGTCTGTTATGATCAGTACTCCACTCAACTCTTGTCTCTCGCCTTGATTCCAACTAACTGGGGTTGATCCGTTATTCCATTGTCAGCTAGGTATCTTTCTTGGCCATTCCACCCCAAGGCCAAATTCTTCGGTCACCTCTTTGTTTATCATATCCATCTTTACTACTCGAACCTCCCTCTTACCCTTTTCATTCATTCAAAATGAAATCAAGCCCTCTTTCTCATTAATGCATTTGAGATTTGTTGTACATAGTCAAATCATCTTGGGCATCTCTTCCTCATTTATTTAATAGGTGCTATCCCGCTTTTGAATGGATATCACAATCCTCCTATTTATCCTCTAATATAAATATTGAATAAAGTAAAATAACAGGGGTGGAAGGATAGGTTGTGCCACCTCACATTCACTCCATTCCCAATCTTAATTATAAACCATTTCTGTCCTCCAAAAACTAATTTCTTCACCATATTCCACTTCAGGACACTATTCTCTCTCTCTCTCTCACACACACACACACACACACACAATTCACAGCTTCAAGCTACAACCTTACTCAGTAACATTTAATAAACTAGATTTCCTTTTTTTTCTTTGAAACAATCTTTTTTTTTTTTTAAGAGTATAATAATACTGGTTATAATCTGATTTTTCTTTCACTTCAATGTTTGAGTATAAGCCTCAAGCAAGTAGACATGGGAAACTAACCAGAATCTATGGAGACAATCACCATTAACAACAAGAACACAACTTACAATTGACCAGGGCAATTCATACTATTCAGCCTCAAATATCTGTACGTGCATGACCTCCTAGACTATACAGTTAGAAGTGAATGTTTGCTAGAGCAAGCTATGAGTCTTAATTGCAATGTTTAATATCCATACCGCTCATTTGGATGCAATTGTTTTTATACAATATTTCATTGGGTCACATTTGAAATTTACCTTTCAAGCATGCATTTCATTTAAAATTTTGAACATTTAAAATATATTCCTTGTTAAGTATTCTTTCTAAAATAAAAGAAAATTAAATGTTTGACAAGAATGGAAGAAAGTAAACAAAGGTCACATGGCTGTTTAGCTTTATTGGCATTTTCTTATAGTCACAAGTGTATTGCTAATTTGCTATTGATCAACTTCAATATTCAAGACCAGCAAAAAAAGGGGTGACAAACTACCATAAGTGGAACAAAGCACTATGAGATAATATAATTTGTAATAAAATAAATAGATCCAGAACCTAAAGATAAATCAATCAAAACCAACACTCTTAAGATACTCATTTTCTATATGAGTTTTTCACATATATCAATAACATAGCCATTGAATGTTTTGTGATAAAAATAACTGTTTTGAAATTGCACAATCAACAAGCAATAAGCAGAATTCACAGTAGAAAGTTTAAGAAGAAACTGAGAAATGGATTCATTACTTGTGATCCATCCCAAAGCTGACCCCAGTAAACACTGCCGAATCCCCCTTCTCCAAGCTTGTTATCATAATTAAAGTTGTTTGTAGCTGCATGCAGCTCCCTTAAAGAAAAGACTCTCCAAGTTTGCTGCTTCTTCCCTAGTTCACTCCTGTACAATCAACCACTCTATAACTAAACTTGCATCAAAACATTATAATGAAAAAGTGAACGCAATTAAGCCTGATACAATTTCATATATGTGTATATGTAGTACTCTTCGTTTAGTTTCTCACATAAACTAAAGCATAACATGTTTTTCTAGAATCAAACTAAACAAATACTTAGTTAAGTAATGCTCAGGTATTCTGTTCTATTGGGTCATTAAGATTACATTTTTAAGTCTCCTGATTCTATTTTCCTTTTCTATCTTTTCCCACCAAACACCAAACAACCAAATAAAGCTATTTAAGAGAGATACCTCTCAAGTCTCACCCACACCCAAGTGCCTGTTCCTAAAATCTAAGCTAAACCCAGAATTCAAAACTCTTTTCAGCTCTCATAATCATAAGAATATAAAGCACATCACAACAAAAGACTCAAGCTTGAATAATTAACACCATTGAACAAATACTATATTTCAAAAGAACAAAAACCCACAAAATAAATCAACATAATAACTTCATATACATACCGATCTGTACCCTTTCCGCAACATAGCATTGAAAGAAAAGCCATATCCCCCACTCCTATCAAACCCACCAAACAAAAAAGTCAAAAAAAAAAAAAAAAAAAAAAAAGACTCCCCCTTTAAAATTTGGGTTTTGAAAATCAGCTCCTTCTTCTTCTTCGTCTTCTTTAACTTAGCTTGTTGGAGACTAGAGGTCAGAGCAAAGCTGAAGCTGAAGCAAGTTTAGATTCGAAACACAACCGCTTTGGAATAAAACACAGACATTTCTTTCTGTTCTCTCTCTCTCTGTCTCTCTCTCTCTGTCTCTTCTTTTTTTTTTAGTGTGTTTGTGTTTGAGAGTTAAGAGCAAAAGCTAAAAAAGTATTATTTGTTTAGGCAAATGTTAATGTTAAGTTACTACGAGATTGAGGAACAACAACAACAAAAGAAGAATTGTACTTTCTGTTTTACTTTTGTAGAAGAAGGAAGCGTGTGTTTGTGAAAATTGTGGAACATGGAGAATAGTATCATTGGGTAAGCACTTATTGTTGCTGGAAACAAAGTCTTTTTTTTTTTTTTTTAAATTTTTTTCTATTGTCCTACGCAGCTGTTGTCAATTTTTAAAATTACATTGATGGGGATGGGGGCCATTTTTCAAATAGTTTTCCGTTACATGATAGCATGTCAATAAATTTCAAATTAATATTGTGTTATTCAAAAGAATAAATTATACTTTTTTTTTTAGAAGGAAAAATAAATTATACTTGGTGGTTGTTGTACTGTGGATTGAATTCAAAGGAGAGTCCAATTTTTGTACCAAACACAAGGAATAAATGGTAAACTCTAATTTGCACATGGGAATTATTTATTTATTTTTTTAACTGACAGTTATTGTTGTTATATATTATTGTCGATTTTAGACAAATCAACTCAATCAACAAAATTTTTGCTCTCAAATAAATGATATGTGTTTAAATTTTATCTATTCAATACAAGATCATTGATGTTTTAACTTAATAATAGAAAGTAATAATAATGGAGTGAATACTATAAATTTTTACTATTTATGTTTTAAAAAAAAAATACTATTTTCAAATAAAGAACATGAGTTTGAATACCATCTATTCAAAACAAAATCATTGATGTTTTGATATGAGAATAAAAAGCAATTATAATTAAGTGAATACCATAACTTTTAAATTCTATCTATCTAATAAAAAATATTTGTGTTTGGATACCGCTTATTTTGCAAAAATGAAAACTTATTGCTGAAAGTATGTAAATAAATGTAAAAGTTAGTTAAATAGTACAAAATAGCTCATAAATAGTACCAAAAGTATAGTAGGACCATGAATAGTAGGACCCATAAATAATACAAAATAGCCCATAAATAGTAACAAAAAGTATAGTAGAGCCTGTAAATAATAGCAAAAATAAGTTGAATAGTAAAATAATTTTAATTTTCCATCCAATCCAAATGCACACATTAATTTAAACACAATAAATATGACTTTCCAAGTCAAAAATAAGTTGCACTAACTAAGTAATGTAAGATATCATCATTTAATTCCTATGCCCACCATCTCCAAATAGACATCTACAAATTTGGTACATTTACAGCAAATGTATCTACTTTGAGACAACAAAATGCTAAGGTTCCAACATGGTCTAGCCCTTGGCCTTTGACCAAACTAGTGGTATCTATCACCATTGGTTCATCCTTATATGCATGAAGAAGGAGACTTTCTTTCCCATGTGGGAAACAAAATTGCCTAAGAGTCCAACATATTCTAGCCCTTGGCCTTTTAAGCAAAAATTGTCCCCACTATATATATATATATATATATTTTTTTTTTTCTTTTTTTTTGTATGTTCTTATCCGTATAATTGTTGAATTAGGACATAGCTTTTGTAAGACGCTTGCTTAGTCTTAACCTTATCTATGTAATTTTCTGTGCAGCTCTTTCTTGGATTGAAAAGACTCTGCACAACATATCTCAAAAAAAAAAAAAGACAAAATTCCATAACACATCTTGTTATTTACTGAACAGTAAAAGACAAGGTTATTCTTGTCACTGTATTGCTGTGTATATGTTCAAATTATATGAGGATAAAAAATGTCAGTATCACAAAGCTTTTTGGGAAAATCTTCTTTAATTTGTGCTTACTTTATGGTAGAAAACTACGGCACTTACCTAACCCAAAAATTACTAAACAATTAAAGGATAATCAAACAATCAAAATTTTAATTGAGAAATTAGTTGGTACCTGATAGTCCAACTATTAAAATTATACTGAGAAATTAGTTGCTCTCTTCTTGAGACTATGTAACTACTACGACATCACGACCACCTCAGTCTCAACAAACACCACGGTCTACCACGAAGAGCTATGGTGAAGTGTCGTAACTATTTTAGTTAAAAAAAAAATAGTTAGACCTCCCAAGGAAAAATTAGACCTTCCAAAAGACTAATATTGATTGAAAATTTTTTGCAAAGTGTTCAATTTTTTTGATTGACTCCAAAACAATCAATCAACCTAAACAACATACTCAAAACAAATAATCTTAAGCAACAATTCTGTGAACATGACATACAACTTACCTGTAAAGGTAATGTAAAGAATATGAATGATTTTTTTAGGTGATTTTTGTTCCGTTGTGTTTGTTAAAGTGCAGTGAGCCCACAACATGTGTTTTCAAAAACATAAAATCCTTGCAACTTCAAAGAAAAAAAAAAAACGATAAAATACGTCAACGGACAACCACATGATACTGTTTTTCTTTTATATTCATACTTTATCCCTTCGTATTAGCATAATTAGGTTTTATTTTTTATTTTATTTACACTAATTTTTTTATTATTCATCTAATTTTAAGATTCTTCTTTTGTCTTTTGTCTTTCTTTGGGTAATTTTATTCTGAAATTCCCCTTTATAAAATAGTTTGATCTGGCAGATAAGGTCTCGTTTGATATGGTAACTTAAACACACGTTTTCAGTTTTTAAACGCGTATTTCTACATATGTTTTCAAATATCAAAATACATGTTTTTAAGTGCATGTACCAAACAACCCCTAAGCATTCAAATTACTAAGGTTGTGTTTGTTTTGGCTTCAAATCACTTCCGGAAATGCTTTTCTGTAAATACGGGTGTTTGGTTGCGCATGGAAAATAAATTTTCCGGAAAATATTTTCAGTTGACTGTGTGTTTTAGGCTGTGTTTGGTTCAATGTAAAATATTTTCCAAAAAATAAATATTTTCTGAAAATGCTATTTTCGGGAAAGGAAAATACTTTCAAGTATTTTGTTGCATTATGAAAATTGTTCTAGAAAATATTTTCATGTGTTTGGTAACATTCTGAAAATGTTATTTTTCACCCCCACTCACACAAAACCCACCACCACACAACAGGAAAACTACCAAAACACCACCACCCACACCATCACAACAACAAAAAAAAAAATTAGAGATCAAAGAGAGAAAGTAAAAAATCAAAATCACATAGAAACGTAGATCGGTTCATGGGTCGATCAAAATCACACAAAAAATCAAAATCAGAGAGAGAGAGAGAGAGAGAGAGAGAGAGAGAGAGAGAGATTGGTTCGTGGCGCGAAGGCTCTGAGTCGCCTGCAAAGTCAAAGGCTCGTGGGTCGAAGATCGCTTCATGGGTTTGTAGATCGGTGAGTTGAAGATCGGTTCGTAGATCGGCGAAGTCGAAGGTGTGATCTGGGCTCTAGGTTTGTGGCGTGATTTGGGCTCTGGGTTCGCCGGCGAAGTCGAAGGCGTGATCTGGGCTCTCTCTTCTCCCTCTCTCTCTCTCTCTCTCTCTCTCTCTCTCTCTCTCTCTCTCTCTCTCTCTCTTTGTGCGTGAGTCCGGAAATGGTTTGAAGAAAATTTTGATTGAAACCAATTTTCGGGTCAAAGCCATTAAAACACATGGCCAATTGAAAATATTTTCCGGAAAATTTATTTTCCATGCGCAACCAAACACCCACATTTACGAAAAAGCATTTCTGGAAGTGATTTGAAGCCAAAACAAACACACGGCCAATTGAAAATATTTTCCAGAAAATTTATTTTCCATGCGCAACCAAACACCCGCATTTACAAAAAAGCATTTTTGGAAGTGATTTGAAGCCAAAACAAATACAGCCTTAATGGCTTTGACCCGGAAATTGGTTTCAGTCAAAATTTTCACTTCAAACCATTTCCGGACTCACGCGTAAAGAGAGAGAGAGAGAGAGAGAGAGAGAGAGAGAGAGAGAGAGATCACGTCTTCGACTTCGTTGGCGAACACAGAGCCCAGATCACGCCACGAACTCAGAGCCCAGATCACGCCTTCGACTTCGCCGATCTACGAACCCACAAACCGATCTTCGACCCAGAACCTTTGACCCCCTGATCTACGAACCCACAAACCGATCTTTAACCCACGAGCCTTTGACTTCATCGGCGACCCAGAGCCTTCGCGCCACGAACCCACGAACCGATCTCTCTCTCTCTCTCTCTCTCTCTCTCTCTCTCTCTCTCTCTCTCTCTCTCTCTGTGTTTTTTAAAAAATGTCAGTATCACAAAGCTTTTTGGGAAAATCTTCTTTAATTTGTGCTTACTTTATGGTAGAAAACTACGGCACTTACCTAACCCAAAAATTACTAAACAATTAAAGGATAATCAAACAATCAAAATTTTAATTGAGAAATTAGTTGGTACCTGATAGTCCAACTATTAAAATTATACTGAGAAATTAGTTGCTCTCTTCTTGAGACTATGTAACTACTACGACATCACGACCACCTCAGTCTCAACAAACACCACGGTCTACCACGAAGAGCTATGGTGAAGTGTCGTAACTATTTTAGTAAAAAAAAAATAGTTAGACCTCCCAAGGAAAAATTAGACCTTCCAAAAGACTAATATTGATTGATAAAATTTTGCAAAGTGTTCAATTTTTTTGATTGACTCCAAAACAATCAATCAACCTAAACAACATACTCAAAACAAATAATCTTAAGCAACAATTCTGTGAACATGACATACAACTTACCTGTAAAGGTAATGTAAAGAATATGAATGATTTTTTTAGGTGATTTTTGTTCCGTTGTGTTTGTTAAAGTGCAGTGAGCCCACAACATGTGTTTTCAAAAACATAAAATCCTTGCTTCTCAAAAAAAAAAAAAAACATAAAATCCTTCAACTTGAAAGGAGATCCAGTGGCGATAAGGTACATAAGGACAACCACATGATACTGTTTTTCTTTTACATTCATACTTTATCCCTTCGTATTAGCATAATTAGTTTTTTTTTTTTTTTTTTACACTAATTTTTTATTATTCATCTAATTTTAAGATTCTTCTTTTGTCTTTTGTCTTTCATTGGGTAATTTTATCTTAAAATTACCCTTTATAAAATAGTCTGATCTGGCAGATAAGGTCTTGTTTGATATGGCAACTTAAATACACATTTTCAGTTTTTAAACGATATTACATGTATTTTTATGCACTTTTTTGTCCACACGTATTTTTACACATGTTTTTAAACAACAAAATACATGTTTTTAAATGTATGTACCAAACATGCCCAAGCATCCAAATTACTAAATTACCAAGTGTATCAAGGTTTGATTTTTATTATTTTTTTAATTTTAGAATCCCAAAGAAAGTGATTTCCGTTGCCGGGTATCAATGTTTGATTTTAGTTAAATATACTTATCTACTTTGAGCTTGGGGCTTATTTGTAATATTTAAACAAATTTTTAAAAAACAATATCACAACCATCGCTTAATTTTAAGATTTATCTCACCTTTCAAATCAATCTTCAAATTAACGAAAAGTTTTGAGATGTCAAATATTTTGCCAAAAATTTTACATACTCCCTCTTACCTTCGAATTGTGATAGACTCCCTTCCAAGTGAGATGAATGGCAACTCGACTTGAGTGAGTATGAAATTTTCGATGCAACTTCTGGTTTCAAACTCTGTAATTTATTGATTTTGACACTAATTTTGGATTTTACAATTTTAGGGTGAAGTAGTGTGGTTTAAAAGAAAAAAAAAAGTGTTGCTATTTATTTATTTATTTATTTTTGATGAAAAAAAAAAGTGTTGTTATTGATTAGTGAGTATCCTTTATTGAGGGACTATGCACGTGTTCTTATGTGTCCATATTCTATTGACCCTGTTTTTTCAGAAAAAAAGAGGGGGAGGAGTTTATGGTTATGGACCTCAAAAGAAAAAAGGCTATTGATAATGACAACTTATTTTGACGTCTTAAAAAAAGCACTGAGTAATAACATTTTTTATGGAGTAGACATCTGAAATTCATTGAATGCAACTTTTTTTTTTTTTTGGATGAACTGAATGCAACTAATTTTTGTATCATTTAATTCATACATTTAAGTCAATCCAATTGTTTGAGGTTGGTGATGTGCTTACATGATTTGATGTTTATTTTGATTAGTTCTTTATTCAAATATTTTTTTGAGAGAGTTTCCCTATCTTATATTATTATTAGCGAGATTCTCAACTGTTATCCGTTTGGTAAAAAGAAAAATGCTTTTTTGTTTTTGGTTTTTGGTATCATTTTTTTTAAAACCCCAAAATTAAATTTTTTTTAAAAGAAGTTAATTTCTATTTTTTTTTCTTTTTATTTGACAAATAAGTTATCAAAAACTGTGAGAATAGAAAAATTCTACCCATGAAATTTTTGTTTAACAATTTTAACTCCAGGGATTAGATTTCCAGTCCTCCGTGAAGGCACTAGTGTTTATTCATTCTCGGAAATATAGCAAAAGAATTGATTCATGTCTGGACTCTGGATGAGCAATAAAAAATTAAAAGGTACTGTGGATCCTCTAAAAAGTTAAACGGTACTGTGGTAGGTATTTATAGATTAAACCGTCAAACTTGGTGGACCTTTTTTTCCTTAATTGCAAATAAGTGACATCATTGCTAAAAAGTTCAATATATATTGTCCCACAATGCTTAAATTATTGGGACCTACTGTAACTTGATTAAGATCTGGATAATACCTAAAAATGACCTTAAATAATACCTCAAATCTACCGGTCCAATTGTTTCTATTACA
Source organism: Quercus suber (assembly GCF_002906115.3). Lineage (NCBI taxonomy): Eukaryota > Viridiplantae > Streptophyta > Magnoliopsida > Fagales > Fagaceae > Quercus > Quercus suber. The sequence goes on from NW_027069548.1 coordinate 1,386,503, forward strand.
ACCTACTTTGAATATTTTGAATTCTGTTTTTGAATCTTCCTCATGAAGCAAAAGTTGTTTTCTTGCTAGAAAACGAACAATCAAACACAACTACTAAATAGTTATAGTACAAAATTTCCATATAAATATATCCAAACGAGTTTAGCATTTGAACAATTAAGAGACTATTTGAATATCGTTTATTACTAAAAATTAAAAACTGAAAATACTGTAATAAAATAATTTTTAAATGTGTAAATAGTGCAATGGGACTCAATTTTAAAGAAAAATTTGCTGAAATCCGTATTCGTCGGTCCCATGAACAGTGCACGAGACTCACAGAAAAAACGCAGACGTGCATTTTTTTTTTCTTTTCATCGCAATCCAAACCGAGGCTGAAGTACCATTTCAACAATCAAGTGCGAAGATCCCCATATCCTGAGCTAGTATAATTCCATCTTTAGTTGCAAAATTATTGATAAATCTATGAGAGCAGGAATGTATGACATCAAACATGAGTTATCAGAAGTTTGAAAACAGTATCTCTTTGCATCATATGCACCTTTTTCCTGGTTAGATTAACATAGTGTGTTTATCCAATAAAAAACTCTTTTGTTATTTTGGAACAATGAATAAACTAAGCTGAAAGAGGATAAAAAAATTTCGGAACATGCCAACTTGTTAGGAATTTTTTTGGATTCCTATAAAGTTCAATGACAGAACCCAAGAAAATGGAGAAATTGCTAAAAACTACATAGTATTACTGTATTATTTGTAAGAACCCAAGAAGCTTTGGCTGGTTGGTTGGCTGTATCTGTGCACGTGACACAGACCAATTGTGTCCATGGAAATTCCAATACATTTATATATAAGAATACAGCTACCAACAATTAAGTTTCAATTTCAAAAATTTTGTGACCTTTATGTATTCTCAACAAATTAATTAGAATGGTCCATATATATATATATATACCACATGGACCAATTGTGTTAATAGAATTTCAATACATTTATGTAAATGAACACTAATACCAAAAATCAAGTCTCGATTTTAAAGTTTCGAAATAAGATACAGATCCTCAATAGATTAATCAAGATTATCCACATGCATTAAGAAAAATAGTCTTAAGATTTTCTTGCAGTATAATGAAAATTTGGAAATATTTGGTCTTATGAACCCCACAAACAATTGAAAATAAGTAACGAAGATTCCTAAAAAAAAAAAAAAAAAAAAATATGGAAATACAGAATAAACTATGGACAAATATACAATTACTTAAAAAAAAAAACTGTGAAAGGTGTGGATATAACTATTATGATTATATATTTCGACTTTTATGCAGTAGCCAGAGATGCACTGCATTATGATCCAAATTTCTCAGTTGGTAGGCCTACTAATCATTGATGCCAGACTAGATTGCCAATAGTTTTGGAGTGCCCTCCCTATATGACTATTTTTTTTTTTTTTTTTGAGAGACCCTATATATATGACAAAACTGCAAATGGGGTTGTTCTAAATTCTTTATGCAAGTTACTATATTTTGTTGCATTTGGAATATGATTGTTCTAGAAGGATGCTCTTCTCTAATTTGTTTGATAGTTCCAAGGGCACACACTATATACTCTTCAATACCCTTCCTGGATTACTATAAGTTTATACCTTTTTTATTTTTATTTTTTATTTTTATCTATACTCCTTTTTGGTTTTTTTTTTTCTTTTTTTAATATACTGTCCAGCTTGATTGAGAAAAATTGTTTTAGAAAGTCAAGATTCAATGTGTTAGAACAAAAATAATAGACAAACATATTAATATTACCGTTCACATAGTGATTAACATTGTAATGGCCTGTTTTTCACTAATTTATGTTCAAAATTATTAGTCAAATTAGTACTATAAATTACCTCAACTTAAAAAATGAATATTTTGACTGCAAGTCTGCAACAAAAAAAGGAAACATGTATCCTAATTCATGATTTTTTTTCAAATTGTTTTATTAGATGATGATGTTAAGGGGTTACTAATGAAAATGAGATGATACTGACACACCTTTAAATCTAAATTGTAAGGGAAACAACACTGTTGTTTCTTCCATTAGTCTATTTACGCAAAAGTAAAATAAATATAAGGCTCTTTCATATTCATTGAAAAAAGAAAGAAAGAATAAGTTTTAGGCCTTTTCAAGTCAATCAGGGTATCAAACTGTGTTTACATGCTAGTAAAGTAATCATAATTCAAATTCCAACAAGCAACTTGTGTTAAATTAGGCCTTTCAAATCTCCTTTTTCTTATTCCTTTTCATTCTTTATTGAATTGAACTTTGTAAAGCTTGGTTGAATTTATGCATAAAACAGTTTGGAGGCCATTATGGGCCATTTTGTGTGAACTGTAATAAGCCCAACTATAAACTATTCTTTATCTGGGCCTCCTCACTGAGTGACTTGGGTCACATACACTCTCGTAGCAACCAAAGTTATCCAGCTTTTTTTTCAGCAAAAAATAAAAAATAAACCAAAGATAAGTAAAAAGTTAGAGTAAGCAGGGCCTATCCAATGGAATGCTTGTTACTTATCCATCCCAATTTTTAATAAAGATGTATATTTTTTGTTAGTTAAATAATATGTCTTGATAATTCACAATTAACAAATACTTTTATCTAGATCTGAAATTTAATTTTTGTCTACACCAAAAATCAATTGGTGTCTTAATTTAATGATAAAAAGTTATTATCAAGAGCGGACGTTATAAATTGAAATTCTTAAAAAAAAAAAAAAAACACTCTTATCTTTTCATTCTATCCATAAATATTAGCTAAAGAGATAAATAAAAAGTAATACGAAGCAGGGGGTTCATTTGAACCCCCTGACTACAACGTGCCGCCGCCCCTAGAAGCTAGGCCACTCTCCTGGCACATTCATCTTCCCTGTGATTTCTTTTATACTTAAAACAGTGTCAGATGAAGTCTTGAAGAGGTGGAAATAGTGTAACTACTTTTCTAACTTATTCATGATACAACTAAAGACTAATATTATTAGTATATTACACAAAACATTATTACATTTCTGTGTATTACATTAAAGTCAAAGTACACAGAACAAATGAAGTTAGCTGAAGCAACCTAACGAAAACTGAAAATTTAAAAACTGCATCAGATGAAACATTAAATGTTCTTGGTCCAGAGCCAGAGGTAGAAAGATGCCTTACTGTTCTTGCTGGCTCAGGCTTGGGCATGTCACATGAACCAATACCTGGATGAGACCATGAATCCAAATCTTCTTCAAAACCACTATTGGCATTGTAACAAAGTCCTGAATTGTTGTAAAGCCTCAACTTACTTCTCATCCTCCAGACCATGTCTCTCCCAAGAGGAACTCGACCAGTTAGTCGATTATCGTTTAGTCTTAACTCGCTAAGATTCTTCAAGTCTTGGAAGTTCGAAGGAATTGAACCGTTTAAGTAATTGTTGTCAAGATAAAGGACACGAAGGTTTGTTAATCGGCCAAGCGATTCAGGAATTGGACCATGTAGGTTCATGTTTGACAAAATTAAAATCATTAGACCTTTCAAACCCTCAAAACAATGACTAGGAATTGGGTTGGACCCCATTGAATTTCCTTTGAGATTCAATGCTTGGAGAGAAGTTAAGCTTCTAAGTGGTGAAGGAAGTGGGCCCGAGAGGCGATTGTAGCTTAAATCCAGGAGCATAAGGTTTGTTAGGCCGCTAATTGAGTCGGGGATTGGACCATTTAGACGATTACGGCTAAAATCAATTTTGATTAAGGAATGACAGGTTCCAAGACTAGGTGGAATTGAACCAGTTAAAAGATTTTGGCTAAGGTCTAAAATGTTCAGAACTGAGAAGTTTAAACTAGGAATTGAACCGGTTAGTTTGTTCCCACTCAAATCTAAAGACCTTAGACCGGTGACTTGGCCTAGGGAGACTGGGATTGAACCATTGAGATTGTTTTTGTGAAGATCAAGAACCCTTAAATGAGTGAGATTACCTAGTTCACTAGGTAGGGGACCCACATGCCCGTTTTCTCTAAGTACTAAAGTTTGTAGTGTGGAACCCAATTTACCTAAAAACGCTGGAATTGGTTGGGGAATGTAACTTAAACAACGATAAAAAAGTAAGGTCCTAAGGTATGGAAGTTTAGTGATGGATGGTGAAATATAGGATCGGGTCGGGTCGCAAGGTGGGAATGCGGTGTCGTCGGATAAGGCCCCGAAGGAAAGTGAGACAATGTGGTAGATGTTGTCCTTGTCAGGCATGCACTCAATACCGTGCCATCGGCTACGACACACGTCGGGAATGTCAGTGGCCCAGTTGTTGCCGGTGGCCCTCATGATGTCATAGACTGCTTCTTGCTCATGGGGGTCGGTTCGGATCCCGTTCTTGTTAATGGAGTATCCACTTTGAGGCCCATCAACTAGGCCAGAGGAATCAGACATTATAACAGTAAAAGGCCTAGCAAGTGGCAATAGACACAAGAAAATTAGTACTAGCACTAGTAGTGCAACAAAGTTTTGAAGTGAGAAAAAGAGTGCCATTTTGTGAGAGTGGAGAATAAGGGGAATGAGGCAATATGGGCGTTGAATTTATAGGGGAGGGCCGAGCTGTGAGGTAAAGTTAATGGGTGGGTCAGGTTGGTGATGATAGATAAGTGAGAAAAATCTTTGGTTGGTGCATGGATTGAAGTGAACTAATAATGGGTTCACGGGAATAGGAAGAGTAGAAATAAATACACAGAATTTAAGGCATTAATGTGTTTCACGGGAATTTCACTCTCACCCATGTCGGGCGAGAAAAAAGAGTACCAATGTTTAGGCGGTGGGTAGGAGACTATGAATATGGATTCAGACCCAGCTGCTTCATGTGATCACATTCACACGGCCAACTTCTCTGCAGTTGGTATCAATGTAAGGTCTGTCGAATATAAGTTTTGATGTTTTATTTTTGAAACGAACAAAAGAGAGAGAGAGTTTTAACATAAAATCAAACCAAAACATCACTTAAAAGTAGGGGTGGCAAAATCAACCTAAACCCATTTGCCCACCCAAACCCACCAACTTAAAATAAACCTAAACCCACCAAATTATTAGTTGGGTTAAATGGGTATTAACCCAATTAAACCCAATTAACACAAATGTTTATTGGGTTTTAATTGGGTACCCAATTACCTAATCCCAAAACTACTAAAATTACCAAAATACCCCCTCAACCTAAAAAATAACCAAAATAACACCTAAACCCAAAAAATGACCAAAATATCCCTGAAACTCAAAAAATGACCAAAATACCCCCGAAACCCAAAAAAAGACCAAAATACCCCCGAAACCTAAAAATGACCAAAATATCCCTGAAATCCAAAAAATGACCAAAATACCCCCGAAATCCAAAAAATGACCAAAATACCCTCGAAACCTAAAAATGACCAAAATACCCTCGAAACCTAAAAATGACCAAAATACCCCCAAAACCTAAAAATGACCAAAATACCCCTAAAACCCAAAAAAAATTACCAAAATACCACCGAAACCTAAAAATGACCAAAATACCCTTGAAATCCAAAAAATGACCAAAATACCCCAGAAACCTAAAAATTACCAAAATACCTCCGAAACCTAAAAAATGGCCAAAATAACCCCGAAGTCTAAAAAATAAACACTAAAAGTCAAACACGTTGTTGCATTAGCCAATGAAATATAAATGGTGTTTGAAACTTTGAATTTAATTGGGAAACTAAATATACTAATTACTACACCTAAATTACCATACTTAATTTTGACCCTACTTTCATATTGTTACGTTTCATTTTTTGTATGAGTTGAGTCATGCTGTTATGTTGTTCATGTGATTTGTTCTGCTTCCTTTGTATCCAGTTCTTAGTTTTCTTCTGTTCAATAAAGATTTCTTATTATCAAAAAAAAAAAAAAATTTTTAATAAAAAAAATTGAGTTATTTTTTTCAAATAGTGGTGTATTTAGTATGCATTAGGGATTAAGAGCTATAGATACCAAATTTTGTTTGCACCTAGATTTTGATGGAAATTATAGTCTTAAATTAAGCATTAATAGTAGTTCCTTATTTTTTTGTTGATTTTGATAATTAATTTTATAGAATTTACAAAATTTGGGTGAGCTTTTAACTAAAACCCAACAATTTAATCCGATTAATTTTGATCCTATGTTAAAAAGTCCGTTTAGGTAGCTCGAACTTTAATTTTAAATCTCTATTAGATGCTGAGAGTTTGAATTTTACTACTAACTCAATTTTATGTATATGAAATCATTACTAGATATGCCAACATGGTTGCTTCAACAAGTAAGACTTTTATTGATTTTAACCTCAAATTGCATTATTTATATCATCATGGTTGATTAACAAAGTTGTTATTTTCCCCCAAAAAAATAGTAGAATAAACTTTACTTATGTAATTTCCTATTTTCACAATATTTCACTCTATTTTAAGTGTGATTTTCCCCCATTAGTAGTCAAGTGAAAAGGAACTTCAAACTTCTTAATATAGGATCAAAATTAATCCGATCAAATGGTTGGGTTTTAGTTAAAACTCACCCAAATTTGGTAAATCCTATGAAAAAATTATCAAAATCAGCCAAAAAAAAAAAAGACCATTCAAATCTTGCAAATGCTTAATTTAAGAAATTCCATTGAAATTTAGGGGTAGAAAAAATTCGTTATCTAAATCTCTTAATCCCTAATGCATACTAAGTACAACATTTTATTTGAAAAAAAAAAAAAACTCAATTTAATTAAAAAAAATCATTAAATTGAATTCTCACACCCCTAAAATTTATAATTTGCATGTTGAAACTATTTTTACTCCCTTAGTTATTATGATCTCTCTCTCTCTCTCTCTCTCCGCTATTTGTAGTATAAAATAATGAGAGTTTTTTAGTTTTATTTATATTTAATTTTAAACCACTATTAGATGTCGGGAGTTTGAATTTTACCGCTCACTAAATTTTATTAATCACTACCATATAGGTCGACATGGTTGCTTCAACAAGTAAGAATCTTATGGGTACTAACCTCTAATTTCATTATTTATATAATTTTGGTCAATTTAACAAAGTTAAAAAAAAGGTCTTTATATTTTCTCATTTATGTGTATAGCACAGCACCCCAAAAAAAAAAAAAAATTGGAATGAACATAATTTTTTTTTAAAAAAAATAGCATGCATGTGTTACAAGGTTATGTTTAAGAGTATGTTTATGTATATGAATATGTTTATGTTTAGAAAATATTTGTTGTAATATTTGAGTCAATTTCTATAAGTTGAACATTACTTGTTTTGCTCGATTTTAAGTTCATTTTTCTCATAAATAGTCAAATTAAAATGAATTTGAAGTTTTTTAATATAAGATCAAAATAAAAACACATGATATGAATTTAAAGTTTTTAATAAATATGGACAACACATGATATGAACATTTAAAAATCAAAACTAAACAAACATTTATTCATGCATCACCAAATTAAAAGAGATAGAAGGAGAAGAAGTAAAGAAAAACTACCTCTTGCATGGACGTACTCTTTTTCTTGAGAGAATATTTAAGGTTCAAAGAAATTTATGCAATTATCTTTGAAACCTAAAAATCCTTGCTTACAAAAAAGAAATTCTTAAGACTAAAGCTTCCAGAACTTTTTTAACATAAGAGAGAAAATACTAGAAAGGGGAGTTAGAAAAAGAGGAAATCTGAGAGCGTGAAAAAGTGTGCTGAATTTTGAGATCCAGTTTCTATTTATAGAGGTTGGAAGGCTCGAAAAAATAGATTAGATGATCAAAATACGAACTGGGACGCATCCTTATCACTAAAAAATCGAAAAGGATGTGTTTTATCCTAATCCTAATGCCCTCGGGTTGAGGCCCAAATGTGTGACATTTGGCACTTGAAAAGTGCCAACACAAAAAGTTATCTATTCAAACCACTTAAATTATTAATTTAAGACTCAAATTTCCATTAAAAAAAAAAAATTTAAGCCTCTGAATCCCTAATGCATGCTAAATACGTGACTTTATTTGGAAAAAAAAAATTGATTTGTTAAAATTATTAACTACACTTTTTAGAAATTTATGCAAATATTACAACAAATAATGTTCAATTGATGCTCCACATAATTTAAACTCCTACAAGTAACATCAAACAATAAAAGTATCAATTTGCATTTAATTATTTTTCAAAATTTGAATATATTTAACAAACTTCTGTGTTAAACATAAACATAATAAACATAAACCGCACAAGCAATTGTGCTTGATCTACTTTCTAAAGAGATTTGATTTGGAACCATTATATGTCCAAGGTAGTCCAAGGTCCAATTATAAAATAATTTTAGAGGTTTGCCTTGACTTTGTTTGTATAATCAAACTATTTGATCTATCAATTAAATAACATGCGATATTGTAGAGCAATTATGAGTCCAAATCTAATTTTGAAATTGAATTATATCAATTATTCTATTTACAAACAAAGTATTATACACATGAGTCACTGATTTTCTTTTTTTTATTCATGTACATAAAAAGTATAAACTTATTAATTTTAAACCTTGCATACAACAACTTAATAAATTTTGCTTTCAATTGAAATGTTTCACATTTAACTTATACTCTCTCCTCCTGCTCTTTTATAGTATGCTAATTTTAGTATAAAAATATAGGTTTTTTTTTTTTACTTATATTATAAATTTTAAATCTCTATAAATATCGAAAGTTTAAATTTTACTACTTGCTGAATTTTATGTAATGAAATCATTACCAAATACGCTAACATAGTTGCCTCAACAAGTAAGAATCTTATGAGTATTAACCTCTAATTGCATTATTTATATAATCTTGGTTGATTAAGAAAGTAAAAAAAGATTCAATTGCATTGGTATTGGTTTTGAAAAAAAAAAAAGAATTTAAAAGATCTTTACATTTTCTCTTTTATGTGCATAGCATAGTACAAAAACAATATGTATATGGAATGAACATTAAAAAACTGTGCATGTTTAACAAATTTATTGTTAACAAGTTTATTTATACGATTATGTTTATGTTTAGAAACATGTTTATTAGATATATTATATTTTTACAAATAATTAAATGCAAGCTGATACACTTATTGTTTGATGTTACTTGTTAGAGTTTACATTTTGTAGGGTATAAGTTGAACATTACTTCTAGTAATATTTGCACCACTTTATACAAAGTATAGTTAAAGATTTTTATTATTGACTTATATTATTATTTTTTTTAAAATTTGAATGTATTTAATATGCATTATGGATTAAAATTTGTAGATATCGAATTTTGTTTGCACCCAGATTTTGAAAAAAAAAATTATGTCTTAAATTAAATTTTACATGGTTTTAATGGTAGCTCATTATTATTATTATTATTTTGGTTTATTTTAATATTTTTTATGGGATTTACCAAATTTGGGTGAGTTTTAACTAAAACCCAACCATTTGATCGGATTAATTTTGATCCTTTATTAAGAAATTTGAATTTTATTTGAAGTTGACTATTCAAAAATCATTGTTAAAATCAACTCAAATATGGTGAAAATAGGAAGATTATTTAACTAAAGTATATTCTATTATTTTTTAAATCATAATTCAACTTTGTTAATAGACCACGATGATATAAGTACTTTGCAATAAGGGTTAATGGCAATAAGATTCTTATTTGTTGAAATAACCATTTTGATGTATCTGGTAATGATTTCATTACATAAAATTGAGCAAGTAGTAAAATTTTAATTCCTGACACCTAATAGAGATTTTTAAAATTCAAAAGAAACTAAAAAAAACTCTTTTACTTTATACTAAAATTATGAGAGAGAGAGAGAGAGAGAGAGATCACATTAACTAAGGCAGTAAAAATTGTTGCATCATTCCAAGACTATCGTTCAAATTACAAATTTTAGGCAGTCATAATTCTGATATATAAAATAGCATTGCTATCAATTTGATACCTATGCCAATGTCAAACTTGTCTTCCTACTAAGACCATCCAATGAAAGAATGCAGATTTAGTAATTATTGAGCCATAAAGGAAAATGCATTTGCTAATAATATTGATAATCTTCTAAAACAGTCATTCACCAATATCACAAATTTTATACAATAATGATTGTAGTGATTGCCATATACACAATTATTCCCTTATCCATATATGTTTCAACTTATTCAAATTCCTCGTTGATGTATAGTATTGCTACAAGCATTATATCAACACCCAAAAGCAGATATATATTATTTACCACCTCATTTTTGTTTAGACTTCTTAACTTTAATATGATGGAAATTTTCTTTAATTGGGACCAATTGGTTAATTCTCTTCATCATTTATGCAAAATAGATTGACTACTTGCTAAGTGTTTATAAGCCTATCTAGTTTTCTGCAATCGAAAGGTTTCCCGGGATTTGGAAAAACTTAGTTAAAAACATAATACGAATATTAAAAAAAAAAAAAACTTAAAAACTACACATATAACAATTGTTATTTCATTGACACCAATAGTTTTTGAATTTTAAACACTAACACCATGACCTTGTTTCTTTTCCATTTTTTATTTACATTTTGGAATTAAAAAAATATTTATACTCAATTGCATTAGTATTGGTTTCTTTTATAAAAGACTAAATTCACTAAAAGGACTTCACATTTTCTCTTTTATATGTATATCATAGTACCAAAAAATATGTACAAGGAATGAACATTTAAAAAAAAAAAAACTTGTTTAATAGCATGCATGTATTACAAGTGTACGTTGAACAAAATGTTTATGTGTAAACGTATGATTCTTTTTAGAAAAGTTTTTGTTAAACATATTAAAATGTTTGTTAATGGTCATCACTTTATCTTGATTAAGCTTCATGAATGACTTGGAATCAAAATTAAAACTTGTTTATATTTTACTAGTACTCTTATTGCTTTGAATTGTCAGCTTATGAATTTCCACTTGAGATAAGCTAGGCTTGATTGATGTCAGAAAGGAAACATATACTACAGTAGAATAAGCCTTGCAATTCCCAAAGAACCTGATCAACTAGATTCCGTGGTCCTTAAGTTCTGGTGGAATCTACAAACAGGTTCGAATTATTTTTGGACTCCTATTGCTTGGTCTACTCTTTGTAGATCTAAGAATGAAGGTGGTTAATTGGCAAGGCTAATTGGCATTCATGATAAATTGCAATTTGGTGAGTATTTGGTGTTTCAAAAATTACAAGGGGGTGGTTTGGTTCTCTTCTGGAAAAAAAGATATTGAGCTGCATGTGGAATCCTAGTCTCAGAATCATATTGATGCTTTAATCAATATGGGGAATGAGGATGCCTGGAGATTTACAGGTTTCCATGGAATTCTTGAAACACAGCTTCAAATGGAATCTTGGAATCTGTTAAGGGACCTGTGCCAATGTTTCTCTTTGCCTTTGTTATGTGTGGGTGACTTCAATGAAATTGCAAAAATTCATGAGAAACAGGGGGGTTGGTTGAGACCATATGCACGAATGAAAATTTTTCGGGATGCTTTGGATGAACGTGGACTCATAGACTTGGGATTTGAGGGTAGTAAGTTTACTTGGTTTAAAATTTTTGCAAATGGTGTCTCAGTGTGGAAGAGACTTGATCGTGTAGTGGGATCTACTGACTGGTTTGCTCTTTTTCCAACCACTAAGGTAATCCCTATTGACTATGTCACATCTGATCATAAGCCAATAATGATATTCCCTAGTGGTGTACTTATGAAATAAAAAAAAAAACCGTGGAGATTTAAACTACTGATGGTTCCCCAATGAATAAGGTGGTGGAAAAACTGATGGTCTGTCAGAATAAACTCTGGAGGTGGAGTAGGAAGTCTTTTGGTAATATTGCTCAAACACTTGCCAAGAAGAAAAAGCTTTTGAAAAAAGCTGAAGAGTTGGCTTTAAGGGGAGGTGGGACTGTTGGATTGATTGGGTTGAAGGATTAGATTATGGGTTTGCTCTTAAAAGCACTTGGCCCGGATGAGATGCTTCCAATTTTCTATCAACATTATTGGGATAGTATTGGAAGGGAGGTAACGGAAGCTATTCTTTCATGTCTTAGTACTAGCAAGATTATTCCAAATTTGAACCACTTTCCTTACACTCAGTTCCTAAGGTTAAATGCCCTAAGAAAGTTTCTAAATTTAGACCTATTTCTTTATACAATATCTTGTATAAACTTGTTTTTAAAGTGTTTTGAGGACTCTTTTCGCCCCTTGTGATACTACTTCATTGGCAACCCATGTCACATCAACATATTATTGATTATTTGGGTAAATCTCTTTAAAGCCCAAAATAAGCTCATATCTCATTTAACTACATGGATTGGGCTCACATAGCCCATGAGATCCTTACTTCAAGAGGCGGATTCATGGTTCACATTTCCTTTTCATCAATTAGGATCATAATCCCACGACATCGTCAATATTGACATCAACATATGGATTGGGCTCAAGCAATGAATGCTCACGACCCATATTACCTCTCTCACATTCATGGAAAGTGGCTTCTCCAACAAAAGCCATATTCGCACAAAATGACAACAAAACCCAAGCTACGTCATCTCATCTTCGGCTCATGATCCAAGCTCATGAGTCTCTTTGGGGAAACTTTGGGAGTCGTGGTTTGGAGGGCCAAGAGGTATGTTCAGTAAAGCTCCAACGGTTTGAAGTTGATAAAGGAAACATGTTGTTTGTCGTGTCTTCTCCAACTCCCTAAACTCTGACGAAAGTGTGTAGCAGGTAACATAGGTTAAGCCTCTCTTATCACATAACACTTAAAATGATAAAATTCCCTATTGCTCTTTTCCTAAAACTTAATATTCAAAAACTCCAGCCATCTAAATGCTGAAAAAATAACTATTCATTTAACTATAGCTGTTCCTATACGAATTTGGAAACCTAATCATATTATTCTACATAAATTATATTACTACTTTCAGCTAAAATCCAACTCAAACACATGGCCTAATTTGATTGGCTATCTTTAATTTCTAAACATATAAAATATTCGTGATATCTCTACTATCCAGTTACTATCTACCATAATCAGACCAAATATTCCTCTACCAGCAGAGCATTTTCCTAAAACTTAATATTCAAAAACTCCAGCCATCTAAATGTTGAAAAAATAACTATTCATTTAACTCCAGCTGTTCCTATACGAATTTGGAAACCTAATCATATTATTCTACATAAACTATATTACTACTTTCAGCTAAAACTAACTCAAACACATGGCCTAATTTGATTGGCTATCTTTAATTTCTAAACATATAAAATATTCGTGATATCTCTACTATCCAGTTACTATCTACCATAATCAGACCAAATATTCCTCTACCAGCAGAGCATTTTCCTAAAACTTAATATTCAAAAACTCCAGCCATCTAAATGTTGAAAAAATAACTATTCATTTAACTCCAGCTGTTCCTATACGAATTTGGAAACCTAATCATATTATTCTACATAAACTATATTACTACTTTCAGCTAAAACTAACTCAAACACATGGCCTAATTTGATTGACTATCTTTAATTTCTAAACATATAAAATTTCGTGATATCTCTACTATCCAGCTACTATCTGCCATAATCAGACCAAATATTCCACTGCCAGCTGCTAGAGCAAAGCATTAAATGCTCTTCTTGCTCACCAAGATTACGTCACAACTGTTGAAACTAAAAGAAATGTGTCATAAAAAGTGTCATAGGTGCATGCACCTACACGACAACACAAACAACAGTGACACTAATGCTGTGGACTAAATAATAGGATGGGACTAAGTGTATAGTCATCTACAAAAAAGGTGATTAATATATAGGCAACATGCACACAACAAAACACGCAAAAAAAAAAAAAAAAAAAGGGAGGTGGGACTGTTGGATTGATTGGGTTGAAGGATTAGATTATGGGTTTGCTCTTAAAAGCACTTGGCCCGGATGAGATGCTTCCAATTTTCTATCAACATTATTGGGATAGTATTGGAAGGGAGGTAACGGAAGCTATTCTTTCATGTCTTAGTACTAGCAAGATTATTCCAAATTTGAACCACTTTCCTTACACTCAGTTCCTAAGGTTAAATGCCCTAAGAAAGTTTCTAAATTTAGACCTATTTCTTTATACAATATCTTGTATAAACTTGTTTTTAAAGTGTTTTGAGGACTCTTTTTGCCCCTTGTGATACTACTTCATTGGCAACCCATGTCATATCAACATATTATTGATTATTTGGGTAAATCTCTTTAAAGCCCAAAATAAGCTCATATCTCATTTAACTACATGGATTGGGCTCACATAGCCCATGAGATCCTTACTTCAAGAGGCGGATTCATGGTTCACATTTCCTTTTCATCAATTAGGATCATAATTCCACGACATCGTTAATATTGACATCAACATATGGATTGGGCTCAAGCAATGAATGCTTACGACCCATATTACCTCTCTCATATTCATGGAAAGTGGCTTCTCCAACAAAAGCCATATTCGCACAAAATGACAACAAAACCCAAGGTACGTCATCTCATCTTCGGCTCATGATCCAAGCTCATGAGTCTCTTTGGGGAAACTTTGGGAGTCGTGGTTTGGAGGGCCAAGAGGTATGTTCAGTAAAGCTCCAACGGTTTGAAGTTGATAAAGGAAACATGTTGTTTGTCGTGTCTTCTCCAACTCCCTAAACTCTGACGAAAGTGTGTAGCAGGTAACATAGGTTAAGCCTCTCTTATCACATAACACTTAAAATGATAAAATTCCTTATTGCTCTTTTCCTAAAACTTAATATTCAAAAACTCCAGCCATCTAAATGCTGAAAAAATAACTATTCATTTAACTATAGCTGTTCCTATACGAATTTGGAAACCTAATCATATTATTCTATATAAATTATATTACTACTTTCAGCTAAAATCCAACTCAAACACATGGCCTAATTTGATTGGCTATCTTTAATTTCTAAACATATAAAATATTCGTGATATCTCTACTATCCAGTTACTATCTACCATAATCTGACCAAATATTCCTCTACCAGCAGAGCATTTTCCTAAAACTTAATATTCAAAAACTCCAGCCATCTAAATGTTGAAAAAATAACTATTCATTTAACTCCAGCTGTTCCTATACGAATTTGGAAACCTAATCATATTATTCTACATAAACTATATTACTACTTTCAGCTAAAACTAACTCAAACACATGGCCTAATTTGATTGGCTATCTTTAATTTCTAAACATATAAAATATTCGTGATATCTCTACTATCCAGCTACTATCTGCCATAATCAGACCAAATATTCCTCTGCCAGCTGCTAGAGCAGAGCATTAAATGCTCTTCTTGCTCACTAAGATTACGTCACAACTGTTGAAACTAAAAGAAATGTGTCATAAAAAGTGTCATAGGTGCATGCACCTACACGACAACACAAACAACAGTGACACTAATGCTGTGGACTAAATAATAGGATGGGACTAAGTGTATAGTCATCTACAAAAAAGGTGATTAATATATAGGCAACATGCACACAACAAAACACGCAAAAAAGAAAAAAAAAAGAAAAAAAAGAAAGAAAGAAAGAAGAGAGACATAGACGGAGATAGAGAGCAACAAGCAAAGAAGGAACACACAACATTAGGTGGGGATTTTATCTGTCCCTTTCTTCTTTAAATCTCTCCCTCTCCCTCTTCCTCTTCTTCAAATTTGAATTTTTATTTGGTAAAACAAATAAGGTTGGGTTTCATGAGGAGTTCCTAACTTCATGCATGAAGTTTTAGATATGTGTCCCTGACTCGTAAATCCTATTTGAACATTACCAAATAAAAATTCTTTCAAACTTTGGTTCAGTGTTTTCTTAACTAGAGTCTTTGACTCTACCAAATCAAATTCATCAATGAAGTCCTTAACTCTACCACATTTTAATGGAGTTCTTGACTCTACCACATCAATGGAGTCCTTGACTCTACCAAATTTATGGAGTCCATGACTCTACCATTTTAATGGAGTCTTTGACTCTACCAAATTAATGGAGTTCTTGATTCTACCACATTAATGGAGTCCTTGACTTTACCATTTTAATGGAGTCCTTGACTCTACCATATTATTAGAGTCCTTGACTCCTAAAATTATCTTAAGTGGGGATTCTAATTCCTTCAAATTCTAACATGACTAATTCTTTGGGATTCATAATCTCTTAATCAAGATTGGAATTAATAATTCTCAAAATAAAATGACCATAAAAATTGATTTAAGGAAATTTTCTAATTCCCAATGTTCATTAAAAATAAAATTGCTCCAAAGGAGTTTTCTTTCCCTTAGTTAAATTTGGGAACCTTAATCAAAATATCATTAAAATTCTTACAAAGAAGCAAATGAAAGAAAGGGAAAATTGCTTGGACATTTAACTTCTCAAAGATAGAATCCTTGGTTTAATTTCCATAAAAACATGGTCCATGACCTATCCTTGAGATTAAAATCAATTATCTCACCCAAAGCAAAATTAAGTCGATGCTTAATCAAACACAAAGCATTTGGCTTAAATGTCCATTATTTAAATTGGGCAAAATCATATTTGAGGATTTTAAATCTAAAACCTCACATTAAGAACTACGAATTGGCTTGATCCCCGACAAGGGTACGTAGGCAACCTAAATAAATTATTAGGTGCAGCCACTAAGAAATAAAAACACATATCCCTTTAAATATGAAAATAAATGAAGTTATGTACAAAGATGACGTGGTTGGAATCAAAGGGTCTTCCCTTGAAACAAGGGATTGTAATTAAGAGATACATTATCTTGAATGGGCACTACTTACATCAATAAAACTTATACGCCAAAAGGCCTATAGGAGAAATTAGGTTTGATGAATTTGACTAATTTCTTGTTAAACATAATTTAATAGCGTTTGTTAAACATAATTTGGTAGCGTTTGTTAAACATAATTTAACAATTATTATTAAACATTGGTTAACAATTTTCGTCAACAACAACACAATGAGACCTTGACTAGATCTCTAAAACTTCATTAACTATTAATCAATCATTCTATTACTTACTAAAATTGTGTTCTAATCGAATCTTGGACCAAAAATATAAACACCCAAAAAGGAAACATTTCCAACAGAACACCAGCAGCGTGTTTAGCACTTGACACTTGGCTGAAAGTGATATTACCAGCCATTTACTACTTAAATCCCAGTAGCCAGCTGCTATACCCAAAATGGTAAGATACCCTTAAAAGAGATCTTATCATTTTTGACCAAACCCATGAAATAAATGCTAAATATTCTCTCCAGCAGCCTAATATCATCCAGCTGACCTCACTACTTTTGCCCCAAGTAACATCTATCTAATGACAGATGTGACAGGTTTTTATGACAGCTGACTTAACAGCTTTAACATTACTGAATTTCTTCATTTGGCTAAAAAATCAAAACCAACTAAAGAAACTATCATTTTCTTGCTAAAATCCTTTCCTTTTTTTGTTGGTCTTTCCTCCAGCTACTATTACCAAAAACAACAAGAGCACCTTAAAGCTAAACATACCATTTTGGCCAAATCCTTTGATGGATTTTCTGAAAATTTATTGCTAATTGAGACGGATTTTGGCAAAGATTATTTGCTAAAAACCTCCCTTAAACTCAGCTATATAAAGAACCCTTCATCAACAACTCAAGACACACCAATAGAGAAGAACAACTCTCTCATAAACTTCTCTATTCTCTCTCCCTCTAATTATCTTCTTAAGCTCTTAATGAAGTTCCGAGCTTCTGAGTTTTTAGTTTCTAAAGTAGGAACTAAAATCTTAAACCCTTAGCTCATAATTGCCCTTCATAAGCCCTGTCCATTCTCCAGCAGAAAATCTCGGCACCATTACTCTCTTATACTCATTCTCTCACTCTCCGTATTCAGAAAATACATCTATATTGCTGCTCATATCTCCAAATACCTAAACACATCTCCATACTCTTCTCTTACAAAATCCTTCCTCTTGGAAAGCAATCTCTACAACTTCTCCAGCAGTTATAATCTCATATCTTTATTATCTTTAACTTCCATATCTCTCATACTTCCGTATATCATACACATTACAAATACTACATCCCATGAACCATCTATATCTTTTACCATCTCCATACTTCTCAAGAGACATTAAACACTTAAACTAAAAGCCCTTCTCCTAGAAGGCACCAAGATCTCATATCAAAGCCCTTCTCCTAGAAGGCACAAATACTTCTTACAAAAGCCTTTCTCATGGAAGGCACAAACCTATCTTACAAAAGCCTTTCCTATGAAAGGCAATACTATTCATAGCTTCACAACAAATAAAAGAGCATTGTTAAGGGGAAACTCATCTAAGTGCATGACAAAAGGGACAAGCTTAACCAACATCTACACACAACTGGACACACTATCTCTCCC
The DNA here is from genome assembly GCF_002906115.3 of Quercus suber. Lineage (NCBI taxonomy): Eukaryota > Viridiplantae > Streptophyta > Magnoliopsida > Fagales > Fagaceae > Quercus > Quercus suber. The sequence continues at coordinate 1,404,939 of NW_027069548.1, forward strand.
TTTAGTTGCACCAATTTTTCTCCTTCAATCTTGAAGTTATCATGGTAAACTGCCTCTCCATCGCGGGAGTCATTCTGCTGGAATGCTATCAAGTCATTGATGCTATAGAGCTAGAGCTACAAACCATATAAAGATAAGTGACTCTACTTCCATATCATTAAATTTACATCATCGAGTACATGATTACTTCACCTTTAAATACATATTATTTTATTTCAACTACTATTACAACTATTAATCAAAACTATTATATTAAATGCATATTACATATTTATTCAACCTTTATCATGATTCTTAGACTTTGTGCTTTATCCATTTTGTAAGCTTAAAAGTACGTCGGTAACTATTGGACCACATGGCCCAATGTTAAGTTCTGGATGCAACTCCCCATACCAACCCGGGCCTAGCAAGGTCACCTCTTCAACGGGTAACACGTGGCCGTGTGCACCAAAAAAAGGCCCCCAAACAAAGTGCTAGCAAATAGGCTTACAAAATTTTGCCTCAAATAATTTTTGAGTCACAAAGTGCTTCTCAAGCTGATAAGGACATTTCAGATAATATTTTGGTTGCCTATAAAACTTTACATCACATGAAAACCAAAAAGTCTGGAAAATTGGGGTTTATGGCAATGAAACTTGATATGAGTATAGACACTTCATTTTGTACCTGTTAATAACCTTTGGTCCCCGCCCTAGTGATGAGCTTAACATATGTCAACCAAGGCTAATTAAAGAGTTCATAATAGTTTGGAAGTAATCACAATTAAAAAGTGCTCAAATCGCTTTGAAATGATGTTGAAAAATGACATTTACTCACTGATTTGACCATAACCTTTGATACACAAAGAATGTTTGAGTCAGGTTTACTTCATTAGAAAGTAGACATCCTAGGCTCCAATTAGAATACAAAATTTTCCTAATTTGGACTTATATCGAGTGAATTATGACCATTTAAAGTTTGGCCAACACAGCTGTCAAAATTAGGGTTTTTTCGGATGCATACACATGAATCAAGGGTGCGTTCGCACCCTTGAAAGATGCGTACATAGGCTTGATTCTAGGTTATTAAAACATGAGTTTTGGGCGACTAAAACATCATTCTTTGATGTGGGCCAGCCCCTAAACCCTTTGGAATGTCCTAAGACCTCTAAATAGTCCTGAAGCTAAAACCCTAGTTTTAACATATAAATACTCACCTTATGTCTCCAATCAAAAGGCTAGCTAGAAAGAGTGCCTCCAACTTTTCAAAACCTTATTCTCTCTTTTTAAAACACTAGGAAAGCAATTGGCACGTTTTTTTTTAAAAATATTCAAAACCTTTTTCTAGCACAAAACTAAGGCATAAATTTGTTCTTAATTGGATTTCTTAAAACCTTTTGTTCTTGAGTTATGATTACCTAAACTATTGTGTTCTTTTGATTATTCTTGCTCTCTCAATCTAATCGTTGTGTTGTAGGCACTGAGAGGTTGGTTAAACAATCTCTAAACTCATAATCTTAAGCAAGGTGAGTGTTTTTTCCATGAACTCCTTCTTTGTTTAATAGGATTCACATGAGTTTCTTAATGTAGTTTCTCTTACTGTTATATTGGTTGTTTTTAATTCTTTTGATATGTAATGATTGTTTATAATATGTTCTTAGTGATTGTGTGACTTTATTTGGTTTCTATGTTATATTGACATGTTCTTTTATTTTTACGTTAGTTTGATTATTCACATGTGTTTTATTTGATTGTTGTTATATTTATTTTATGCATGTTAATCTAACCACGATGTAGATTTTATTTAGTTTTTTTTTTCCTTTGTTTATTTCTTGATTTAGATTCAAAATTGCAAATGATTAAATCATAAACATGTGATTTTTACATATTTTGTGCTAAAGGATGCGTACAAATCATCGAGTATGCATGCGTATGATTTCAATCACGCATACACATAGTTGAGTATGCGTACGCACCCCTAAACCTAGATTTGACAAAAATCTTGCTTTTATTGTTTTAAAGATTTTTCACATGTTATTTGATTATATTTGACTCTGTTATGTTAATTATTTATGTTTAATTATTTTCCATGTTTGTTTGAGTCTTTTTTCCAAGTTTGGTTTATTTGATATTTTTTCCTTGTGTGTTTTATTTAATTGTCAACATTCCATGTTTAATTTATTTTGCTTGATTGTGTTTTATTTGTTTCCTTTTATACTGTGATGTGACCTTTAACAAGTTGTGTGTGTTATTTTTTTAAGTGCATGATGTATGTTTAGGTCAAGGATTAGGGCTCTTTAGTAACTTTTTTATTTAAACATGGCCTAGCAACACATAATGGAGGTTGGCCCACAAACTGGACGGTCCTAGGTGCCTAACACATTCTCAAGTCGTACCCATAATTTGGTATGCAAACCCGTGCATGTAAGTGAGTGGCCCAAAATGCCTTATATGGTTCCTAGACCTGAGGTGATGACTCCATTTTTCACCCTTTGCCCGGTCCACTCCAAGGCCGAGGCGTACTTCCCATTAGGATACCCACTTGTTTGCGGATACTTGCGCCCACAATGAGTAAGGCCTACGATATGGTGAAATGTAGGTTTTTGTTGAAAATAATGGAAATGATGGGTTTTTATAGTAGGTGGATTAGGTAGATTTTGGAGTGTATCAGTTCTGTATCTTTTTCTATCTTAGTTAATGGAGGACTACGGGGGCATACTTTTCCTTCTAGGGGCTTGAGACAAGGGGATCCTCTATCTCTATATCTTTTTTTCCTAATGAGTATAGACACTTCATTTTGTACCTGTTAATAACCTTTGGTCCCCGCCCTAGTGATGAGCTTAACATATGTCAACCAAGGCTAATTAAAGAGTTCATAATAGTTTGGAAGTAATCACAATTAAAAAGTGCTCAAATCGCTTTGAAATGATGTTGAAAAATGACATTTACTCACTGATTTGACCATAACCTTTGATACACAAAGAATGTTTGAGTCAGGTTTACTTCATTAGAAAGTAGACATCCTAGGCTCCAATTAGAATACAAAATTTTCCTAATTTGGACTTATATCGAGTGAATTATGACCATTTAAAGTTTGGCCAACACAGCTGTCAAAATTAGGGTTTTTTCGGATGCATACACATGAATCAAGGGTGCGTTCGCACCCTTGAAAGATGCGTACATAGGCTTGATTCTAGGTTATTAAAACATGAGTTTTGGGCGACTAAAACATCATTCTTTGATGTGGGCCAGCCCCTAAACCCTTTGGAATGTCCTAAGACCTCTAAATAGTCCTGAAGCTAAAACCCTAGTTTTAACATATAAATACTCACCTTATGTCTCCAATCAAAAGGCTAGCTAGAAAGAGTGCCTCCAACTTTTCAAAACCTTATTCTCTCTTTTTAAAACACTAGGAAAGCAATTGGCACGTTTTTTTTTAAAAATATTCAAAACCTTTTTCTAGCACAAAACTAAGGCATAAATTTGTTCTTAATTGGATTTCTTAAAACCTTTTGTTCTTGAGTTATGATTACCTAAACTATTGTGTTCTTTTGATTATTCTTGCTCTCTCAATCTAATCGTTGTGTTGTAGGCACTGAGAGGTTGGTTAAACAATCTCTAAACTCATAATCTTAAGCAAGGTGAGTGTTTTTTCCATGAACTCCTTCTTTGTTTAATAGGATTCACATGAGTTTCTTAATGTAGTTTCTCTTACTGTTATATTGGTTGTTTTTAATTCTTTTGATATGTAATGATTGTTTATAATATGTTCTTAGTGATTGTGTGACTTTATTTGGTTTCTATGTTATATTGACATGTTCTTTTATTTTTACGTTAGTTTGATTATTCACATGTGTTTTATTTGATTGTTGTTATATTTATTTTATGCATGTTAATCTAACCACGATGTAGATTTTATTTAGTTTTTTTTTTCCTTTGTTTATTTCTTGATTTAGATTCAAAATTGCAAATGATTAAATCATAAACATGTGATTTTTACATATTTTGTGCTAAAGGATGCGTACAAATCATCGAGTATGCATGCGTATGATTTCAATCACGCATACACATAGTTGAGTATGCGTACGCACCCCTAAACCTAGATTTGACAAAAATCTTGCTTTTATTGTTTTAAAGATTTTTCACATGTTATTTGATTATATTTGACTCTGTTATGTTAATTATTTATGTTTAATTATTTTCCATGTTTGTTTGAGTCTTTTTTCCAAGTTTGGTTTATTTGATATTTTTTCCTTGTGTGTTTTATTTAATTGTCAACATTCCATGTTTAATTTATTTTGCTTGATTGTGTTTTATTTGTTTCCTTTTATACTGTGATGTGACCTTTAACAAGTTGTGTGTGTTATTTTTTTAAGTGCATGATGTATGTTTAGGTCAAGGATTAGGGCTCTTTAGTAACTTTTTTATTTAAACATGGCCTAGCAACACATAATGGAGGTTGGCCCACAAACTGGACGGTCCTAGGTGCCTAACACATTCTCAAGTCGTACCCATAATTTGGTATGCAAACCCGTGCATGTAAGTGAGTGGCCCAAAATGCCTTATATGGTTCCTAGACCTGAGGTGATGACTCCATTTTTCACCCTTTGCCCGGTCCACTCCAAGGCCGAGGCGTACTTCCCATTAGGATACCCACTTGTTTGCGGATACTTGCGCCCACAATGAGTAAGGCCTACGATATGGTGAAATGTAGGTTTTTGTTGAAAATAATGGAAATGATGGGTTTTTATAGTAGGTGGATTAGGTAGATTTTGGAGTGTATCAGTTCTGTATCTTTTTCTATCTTAGTTAATGGAGGACTACGGGGGCATACTTTTCCTTCTAGGGGCTTGAGACAAGGGGATCCTCTATCTCTATATCTTTTTTTCCTCTGCTTGGCAAGGTTGAATAGTTTAGTCCAACATGCTGTTAATGTGGGGGATATTCAAGGTTTTTCTCTTTGCAGGAGAGAGCCAAGAATTTTTTTTTTATTTTTTGTAGATGATAGCCTCCTATATTGTTGTGCAACAATGGCTGATATTCATGCTATTCAAAGCAATCTTTGGGTTTAGGAAAAAGCCTTTAGTCAACAGATTAATACTAAAAGACCAACTATTTTTCAACAAAACAGTAACTGAAGTGGTGAAAAGTTCTATCAAAGACTTACTGGGTGTGCCTAAGATAAAATAGTATAAGAAGTATCTCAAGTTGCCGACAGTGGTGGGGAAGAATAGAAGGGATAGCTTAAACTATATTAAGGATAGAGTGTGGAGTATACTCCAAGGTTGGAAGGAAAAATTCTTATCTCAAGCGAGAAAGGAAGTTCTATTGAAGGCAGTTGTTCAAGCTCTTCTTGCCTTTGTTGTGGGTTGTTTCAAGTTATCTTTGAGTCTTTGTCGAGACATTGAGATGTTGATTCGTAAATTTTGATGAAGAGCGGTGGAAAATTCATTGGAAAAATTGGGAGATTGTCTGTCAACCAAAAAAAGATGGCGGAATGGGGTTCAAAGAGTTTGCAAAGTTCAATGATGCTATGTTGGCAAAGCAGATTTGGAGGCTTATTCACAATACAAATTCTCTCTTTTATCGTGTTTTTAAGGCAAAATGTTTTCCACATGGTACTATCTTTGATGCAAAACAATCTTCAGGTTCATATGCTTGGAAAAGCATCTTGAAGGCAAGGAGAGTGGTTTCTATGGGAGCAAAGTGGGACAGGTGATGCGAAGTCTATCTGAGTTTATCAGGATAGTTGGCTGCCAGGGAAATTAGGAGGACAGTTTTGTCCCCTCTTTCAAACCTCAACTGTGAGGTGAGGGTGGTTTATTTTAGATGCTTATTTTCTGCCATTCGAAGCTCAATGAATAAAATCCATTCCATTATGTGCTATTCCTCAGGTGGATTCTTTATTCTGGCCATTATCTGGTGTTGGGATCTACTCGGTGAAATCTGGCTACAAACTACTGTGTGAAGATTCAAGAGAGGCTTCTGCTTTGGGCTTCTGTTTAGTGGGCAAAGACAATTTCTGGTTTGGTTTATGGAATCTCAAGGTCTTGAAAAAATTGAACATTTCATGTGGAAGGCTTGCACAAACAGTCTACCAACTAAAGTAATCTTGCTCAAACAAAAAATACTTATGGATTCATCCTGTTATCTCTATGGCAAAGCAATTGAGGATACTATGCATGCACTATAGGAGTGTGAGGCGGTGAGGATGGTTTGGTGTAGGGATTTTGGCTAGATAAATAGGTTCCAAGCTTCCCAGGGGTTATTCTCGGATCAGATGGGATTACGTCTCTCAAAGTTCAGGACACCTGATATTTTTGCCACAACAGCTTGGTTTCTTTGGTCTCACTGAAATAAAACCAGATGAAGGAGCAAACCCAATCGATTGAGAGAATCAAGGATTCGGTCTAGAGTTATCTGCAGAATTTCAAGGCTAGCCATACTTCCAATTAGGAAAATAGTTTGGGTAGGGTGAATACAAGACAAACTTTGATGATGCTATTTTTGATGAAAGCAATGAGGCTGGGATTGGAATTGTTGTCAGGAATACCTGGGGCAAGATGCTGGCTGCTCTATCGGTAAAAAAAATTCAAAAACCTCCTTCTGTGGAGATTTCAGAGGTGTTAGCCGCAAGACGGGCTGTGAAGTTTGTTCAGGACATTGGATTACATTAATCCAAATTTGAAGGTGACTCCGAGATTGTCATTAATATGTTAAAAAAGGGAGGTATGCTGTCACCTTCCTTTGGTCACCTAGTAAAAAATATTTTATCTTCTATTAGCTCCTTAAGGAGTTTTTCTTTCTCTCATACTGTGAGACATGGTAATGCTGTTGCACATACCTTAACCTAGAGAGTAAGGCCTTCTTTTCCTTTGTTTGTTTAGATTGAGTCTGTTCCACTGGATTTAGATGATGCTATTGCGGTTGACTTTCAAGCTTGTTGATATTATTCAGATGACTTTCTTCTCAAAATAATAATAATAATAATGATGAAGGTGGTTTGAGTTTCACAAAATTTTGGGTATACAACCTAGCTAGCCTTTGTAAATTAGCCTGGTGGTTATTATCTAGAAAAAATTGTTCGTGTGTCAATGTTTTAAAGGCCAAATATAAGGTAAGACACTATTAGCTAAACCATTGCTCTTCAAAGTAAATTCTCTCCAATCTGGAAAAGCTTGTTAGGTGTTAAACATCTCATCTCAAAGGCTGCTTGCTAGATTGTGGGTGATGGTACTCCTTTGAGTCATTTTTTCATTTTTCATTTTCAAAGAAAGCCTGGTGTTCTTTTGCCGTGCATAATGTAAGAAAGAGAGTGCAATAATAATATGGGATGATCTGTGGGTCCAGATGTTCAAGGATTTATTCCTATCCCAAAGAGGGGAGCTGATCTGAATGGAATTCTGCTTACCTCTCAGTTTTTAAATTCTGAACATTTGGATTGGGATATTCACAAATTAAAGTTGTGGTTTGCGGACCCCATTATCGATCTAATTTTGAAAATTCCAATCTCTCTAGTTGCTGGTGTGGATCGCTGGGTTTGGACTCCTTCAAGTTCCGGGGATTTGTTATTTGTTTGTGTGATCATCCTATTGGATTTGCTAGGAGGAGGCACATCATAATAATGATTCTCTAGAGCTATATTTGGAAAGCCAATTTGCATGAGAGGCAAAAAACTGTTGATATGGAGGGTTGCAGCAATGTTTTGCCTACCAATGCCAATCTTGGTAAGTTCTTTGAAATTGGTGATGATATTTGTCCTTCTTGCAAATCAAAAGTTGAGTCCTCAATCATCTTTTCGCTCTATGTCCAGTTGCAAAACCAGTTTGGTTCAATAGTAAATGGCGGTTAAAAATGGATTCATTTGGTTTCTCCTTGACAATGGACCTTATTCAATTCTTATTTCCCTTCCTTTACAAATGTTTCGAGCCAAAAGGACGAGTTCCTAATGTTTGGAGCCATCCTGTGTGATGGAATTTGGAAGTTGAGGAATCAAGTGCAATTTGAAGATCTTTCTCTAAATGATTAGTTTCTTTTGGCCTATTTGCACCAATCCAAAAATTTGAGAGGAGCCAATTATAAACTCTAAAATATGGGCATGCAAATAAAATAGGTAAAAAAGTTTCTCAAAAAAAAAAGAAAAAAAAGAAAAAAGAAAAAGCTAAGGTGGGGGGAGGGGGGGCGTTGCCCCTTAATGGGTCCGTCCCTGTTTCCAAAATTTGGAGGACTTTTGTTGAGTTAAAAATCTTAGAGTTACTAATGGGCCTCCTATGAGTCTTAGTCCTTCAAAGCAGAGCTGGTCCCCCAAGCCGTTTTGCTGTTAAACTCAATGTGGATGCAGCAGTTGGATCTAAATTCTCATCCATAGATATGGTAGCGAGAGACTGGAGATGAGAGTTGGTTTTTTCTTGCTCTCATAAAGCGAATACGATCCTCCCTCTCCAAGCTGAAGCTAAAGAAATTAAAATGGCACTGTCTTTGGTTCCTATGATAGAAATGGAGAGTATTCTTATTGAGATGGATTCTAAGATATGTCATGAAGCTCTCCAAAATTTGAGTACTCTCCTCCTCGGAGACTAGCTTCCTATTTACTTGAGATGCACTCTATGTTATCTGCTCTTACTAATGCTTCTATGTCTTGGGTGCCTAGACATGCTAATATGGCAGCACACACTCTGGCTAAGTGGTCTTCATCTTGTAATTTTTTTGGTTCCTTTGGTTTAGGCAGCTGCCCTCCCTATTTTGGTTCAGTAATTAGGGAGGAAGCTTGCTCTTGTTTGTAGTTTTCTTTATGTTAATAAAGCCTTTTCCATTTGTTTCTTCATAAAATAAAAAAGACCTCTTTCCGCTAGCGATGCTAATTCTGTTTCAATATAGTGCTCCCTAATTAGTTCGGTAGTTTGCAAGAAATTTCCTACTAATGACTGTAACTTACCGTCAACTTTGATACTTATTGCTTAATTGAGGCTTGCTCCTTTATTTTCTTTTTTAAATCTCTTGTAATTGTGGAACGAACTCTACCCACTAGGCTACTACTATGTTAAAAGTCATAACTTCTTACTTATATGCGGTCGCAGTGAATTGGCAAATGACAAGTTATAGTTTCAGGTTCAAGTTGAGTCATCTTGAAATCTAGTTGAAAGTTGAAACACATTTTTCTTTTTTAAGCCCAAAATGCATGCATGGTAAAAGCAAGTGTTACAATAAATTTGACTTTCTGACTACGAAGTACCTGCACAGATATGGGTGCAGGAACGTGTACTTGTACGGAATGATGACACGACAATTTTGGAAACAGTAAGATAAAGGTGCAGCGAAAATATGTATATTAATTAATTATTAAATATTTTTTTTATTTTCTATATATAGGGACATTCTGGCATTTTACCCTTTTTATTATTTTTAATTGGCAATATGCCCCTATTTCGAAACTATATAAGTTTATACCCCTGTTTCAATACTCGATAACCCTAAAATCGAGTTACTTAAAGTACTCGCTTGGTTTAAAATCGAGTTATGCTCGATAAAAAAAAAAAAAAAAAAATTGCATGAAACTCGACTTAATGGAAATCGAGTTCCAAAACGCCACTATAGGGCTTAGAAACGACACTATAGGGCTTAAAAACGCCGCTATAGGGCCACTGAACCTGGTATTCACACTTATAAAAAAAAATTTGCAGAAAAACGCCACTATAGGGAATAAAAAATGCCACTATAGGACCGTTGAACCTGGTATTCATACTTATAAAAAACAAAAATACCAATATATCATGTTCTAATGATAATGTTCTCAAGCTAATTGCTTAATATATATCAACATTTAAAATTAAAAAAAAAAAACTTAATCTTATTTACATTTTTTTCTTGGCACTAGTAAAGCTGATTTAGTTAATTTATTCAAGTTTTAGATTGATTTATATTAGATTGCATGCACATAATTAAACGTACTGTAAAGCATTAATTTCACTCACATTTAGGGAGCCAAGTCTTGAGCTAATATTGAGAATCCGGCTTTTTGAATGTGAGAGACGAAATATGGGCAATAGAGCCTCAATAAGTAACTTGGCTCCATAGAAATTGGTTTTGATCACTGTCTCTGCATGCTCCACTGAATTCTCATTGATTTCATTGAATGACACAGCGGCATTGTTCACCTGAAGAGAAATTGAAGAGCTTTAATTTTGTCATTGAAGAGAAATTGAAGAAATGTCAGGAAAGAGTTGAACTATTAGCAATTATATAGATACTTGTCTATTATAATAACCAATTTATTATATTTACTATAAAAAATACAGGTTATAGCTGCGTTTTAACCCACCAAAAGCGTGAATACTAGGTTCAATGGCCTAATAGCAGCGTTTTTTAATCCCTATAGTGGCGTTTTTCTGAAATTTCTTTTGGAAGTGTGAATACCAGGTTCAGTGGCCTTATAGCGGCGTTTTTAAGCCCTATAGTGTCGTTTCTAAGCCCTATAGTGGCGTTTTGGAACTCGATTTCCATTAAGTCGAGTTTCATGCAATTTTTTTATTTTTTTTTTTATTTTTTTTTTTTTATCGGGCATAACTCGATTTTAAACCAAGCGAGTACTTTAAGTAACTCGATTTTAGGGTTATCGAGTATTGAAACAGGGGTATAAACTTATATAGTTTCGAAACAGGGGCATATTGCCAATTAAAAACAATAAAAGGGGTAAAATGCCATAATGTCCCTATATATTGTTTAACATTTATATATATATATATATATATTAATTTAAAAGTAATAATAGATAATTATTTAGTATTACAGATTACTATTACAGAGCCAAGTAATATAAATTAATAAATTTAATATAGAGGTTTAAAAAGAAAATCATAATCAAGGAGAATAGATATTTATTTAAAAAATAAATAAAGTAGGGTTTTTTTTTGTAAATAAATGAATATGTTTGGATATTTATATTCATGAAACTTCTATAGGAAGTAGGAACCTCTAACCCCAAGTCCCGCCAACTACCCACGTGGTCCTCATTTTCATTTCCAACCTCACAAAAGTTCCAGGTGCTTTCACTCCTATTTTTCATTCCCAATCTCGTAAAAGTTCTGCTTTATTTCTCTGGGAAGTTACAGAGACACAAATTGTTAGGGATAAAAAATAAAGTAATAATAGAAGAACAAGGTTAATACAAAAAATAAAAAATAAAATAGATAATTTGAAAGTACAAAACTGTTATCTGTACGTAGACAATAATTGCCCCACACTTTTGTTGCTAAAATGTTATTGCAAACTTGTTATCAAGATACAACCAAGTTGTTGAATTTTACAGATAGTAATTCTGGAGAATGATCACATGATTTCATGTATTTTTTTTCTAACTAACTTTTGGGAGGGAAATGATATGATTTCAAGGAAATATAAACCTCTATTTATACCCATAACGTTATATTTAATCAAAAAGCACGTATGAAGAGTTAAAATGTTTCATAAAATTATTTACAAGGCTTGAAACATTTTTAAACATTTGGAATAGTTACTAAAATTTTTTACAGAAAATTCAATTTTACAAATCTGGATTGATCAAGAGGAATCGAGCATCGATCGAAGACTCTTTTCGATCGATCGAACAGGAATCGATCACCGATTGAACATGAATCGATCACTAATTGAAGTAGACAGAGACTCTAGGATTATTTTCCTTCATCACTTTGATCAATTGAGCAAAATGTTCGACTAATTGAACATTCTGAACTTCGAATTTCACTTAGAAAATTTCAGAACTTAAATTTTCACTTTATGAAACAATATTCTCCAAACTCAAATATCATTATTACAACCTATCCATATATATACCTATATATACAATACAAATGGCAGCACAACTTCGTTCACCAAGAGGTACAAGACTTGAATTTGTACTTTTTTCTTCTTCTTCTCTATTTTTTTTTCCTTACAATTTTTTTGGTTTCATTTTTCCAGATTTGAAAGTGCATGCCAACCAAATCTTTTATTTTGGCCATATTAGTCAAAATTCACCAAAACAAGTGAAACAACCCGAAACTTGCTAAAATAGGTTTGTTAGTCTTTTTTTTTTTTGCAACAAATACTGTATCCACAACATTTTTACAACAAATCTTAAGTGGAATGTTGTTACTGGCTGTTATTATTAGGGCAAAAAAGTAATATTAGTGTTAGGTTCAAATTTGAACCAATAACAACTAATCAGTTCTAATTTGTTGTGAAAATATTGTGAACATAACATTCCTTTTTTTTTTTTTTTTTTTTTTTTTTAAAACAACCCGAAACTTGCTAAAATAGGTTTGTTAGTCTTTTTTTTTTTTTTTTTTTTTGGCAACAAATACTGTATCCACAACATTTTTACAACAAATTTTAAGTGGAATGTTGTTACTGGCTGTTATTATTAGGGCAAAAAAGTAATATTAGTGTTAGGTTCAAATTTGAACCAATAACAACTAATCAGTTCTAATTTGTTGTGAAAATATTGTGAACATAAACATTCCTTTTTTTTTTTCTTTTTTCATGAGATGTGTCCCAACGTAAATGATTATTATTATTATTTTATAAAAAAAAAGGGAAGGACACACATATGCTGTGTCCCATACGCGTTTGACACTAACACAACTGGCAAATTGCCTTGTTCGTGCTTTCTTGCTTTCTGATAACATTACTTATTTGATACCTTCCACTAATGGTGTTAGAGCATTCACAGCATTGCATCTAAATTTTTAACTTTTTAGCTACACAAAAAGTCACTTTATCTATTTTACCTTTTCACATCTTACAGCAGTGGAGCTATTCTAACTTTTAACACAATAAAATAATATAAACACTACAATAAAATAATATTTCATTCAACCACCATCACACAACCACAACCACTATCAAACCCATAAAAATCACTGCACAACCACAACACCGTTGTGCCCATCAAAACTAGTGAAGAAGAACAGAAAAAGAAAGCAGAAAAATCAACACAGCCAAACCGAAACACAAGCACAGCCTGATCCCAACTGTCCGATCTGAACTCTGATCGGCATTCTTTTTATATGTCTGGAGGTGATGATCAAATGGGCCGCGGCCCAGCCTAGCCCAAACCTGTACCAGTACGCCAAGTTCAGTTTGTCAATGGCGATAATCGTGGTGGTGCTGATCACCGCTCTTTTCTTCATGGGCTTTTTCTCAATCTATATCCGCCACTGCTTTCAGGGCCCGGCCAATTCGAACAGTGTTCGAATGAGAGGCCTCTCCCAACGCGCGGCCGCGGCTGGGTTCGTGTAGATCGGTGATGGATCTGTGGAGGAAGAAAGAAGGGTCTGGAGGAAGAAAGAAGAGATGGAGAGGCAGTGAAGAGAGAGAGAGAGAGAGAGACGGAGAAAGGAATGAAAGAAAGAATAAAAATAAATAAAAAAAGAGTGTGAACACAGAATAAAAAATTATTTTCCTTTTTAGCTTTCAGCTATAGTGCACATCTATCTTTAGATGTGTATTGTAGCAAATAGGTAAAAAATTTTAAGTATAGCACCACTGCTACAACCATTTTTTTGTGTTTGGTGTAGCTAAAATAGCAATATAGCTATTTAGCCACACTGTTGCAATGCATAGCTCTTAATTACATATTACATATACAAACCTTGTCCAAGTCCTTTTATCTAACCCAAAACTAGTCATTCTATGGTTTCCACATTTTTCTTGTGGGTATAGTACCCACTTAAATCTGAGCCATAGATTTTTTGTTTGTTTGTTTGTTTTAATCTTGGTCATTATTTTGTTTTAACAAATACCAATTACAGGTCATTTTGTATAAAAAAAAATTAAAAAAAAAAAAATTTAACACATACAATTGTTCTTCTCGCTTGTGTTCTCTCACTTCTCCTTCTAAAAGACAGGTGACAAGTAGTGATTGAATTATTTTTTGCTAAGTACCAATGATAGACATGTGTGTAAGTAATGTAACCCACTTACATTTTGACAAATGGGCAAATTGTGTCCAAGTATGTTGGTAGATGTGTGTCCAAGCTTCGTGGCAATCATTTTTAGGAATTGAGGCCCAGTCAAAGATTATAAAAGCAAGTCGTTCGCTTAAACCTAATGTTCTGCCATGGTGTGGAGAAATTATAAGGTTCTCATGGTGGATAAGTGATGTGGTCCATAATTCTAGTAAAAGACTCACACTTTTTTTTTTTTTTTTGTCTTGTTTAAAATTGTGAAGTTTTTTTTTTTTTTTTTTTTTTTTTCTGAATATTGACTCAACAATTTTAAATAGGTAGGAGTTTTTTACTAGAATGGTGAACAAATGATGTGGTTCACCATAAGGACGATACAATTTCTCCATGGTGTGGTCGTCACTTGAATTTACCAGACTAGACTTTGTGTTTCACTATGACCGTGGCTTAGTAATTGTTAAATATAAATATTATTATTATTAACATGATGTGTATGCTAGAGTGGATGCAGAAGAGGAATCATAGAATAGGAACACTGAGAACACGAGAATTACGTGGTTCAGCCTTGACGGCTTACATCCACGGAGGAATCCCTTAAGGGCTACATCTTTATTGTATAAGAGTGTAGTACAATAATCTGTGTTACAATGAACCCTAACATGAGTATATATACGCGACTAAACCCAAGAATGGGCTTGGGCCTATTACATTGGGCTAATAAGACTAATATACATCTCTAACACCCTTCTTCAAACTCAAGGTGGAAGCTCGATGAAGGCTTGAGATTGGATAAGCATGAGAAGATCACTTGAAGAATGTCTTTAAAGAAACCACGATGAAGAATATACCAATAAACCAATTTCAGAGCTTCAAATGAAGAAATGGAGTCCAAAATTGGAATTTACGCGAAAAATTGAGCAAGATAGGCCTTCTCGAAAAATTTTGACTTTGGTCAAAAGTTAACGCAAAAGTCAAAGTCAACTGTCCAGGGTCAAAGTCAACGATCAGTGCTTCACGGGTCAGATCTGGGTGGTCCGAGCCAGGTCGGTCCTGTCAATGATCAGCTAGGTGTGGTGCTGACGAGGCGACACTACTGACGTGGCTAGCGACGTGGCTGATGACGTGGTGATGACCTGATTAGGGCTGATGTGGCAACAGCTTGTGCGATGCTGACGTGGCAAGATGATGTCATCAGATGATGTTAGGATGACATCAGTAGCAGTCCTCAGGCGCTTGTGGCGCGTGCAAGTATTCCATCGGCGCGTGGCTGGAACTCTAGAAGGCACGTGCGAACGCGTGCGAGGGAGATTGATGCTCAGTCTTCGGTGTTTTGGCAGATCGGCGAGCGACGAGGCCGTTATGGCAGCGCGTGTTGCTGGAGGAGGATCTGCTCCTGAGGAATCCGAGGCAGTACGTGGAGAACTACGCCGAAATAGCGAAAGCGCATGGGGGCGCGTGTAGCCTTTAGTGGAGTCCGGACTTCTAGGTTTTTCTCGAGGGAGGCCATGGGGCACGAATATGGTGTTGGTTTCATCAGGCGAATCTTGGATTTTCATAGATCTGTAAGGTGAGTGGTTCGACTTGCTTGAGAGATCAGAGATGTAGTAGCGAGGCAGCAATAGAGTTTCCGTGGGAGCTGCGTGATGCTGTAGACCCAGATCTGAAAGAATGCATGGGCACTGTTGTGGATCTGTGTTATGCATGTGAGAATCTTCTTCGCTTGCTAGAGATTTTGTTTGATGCCAAGAACGGAGTTTGGCTCTGATATCAAGTTAAATATAAATATTATTATTATTAACGTGATGTTTTATACCATGTTGTGTATGCTAGAATGGATGCGGAAGAGGAAGTATAGAATAGGAACACTAAGAACACGAGGGTTACGTGGTTCAGCCTTGACGGCCTACATCCATGGAGGAATCCCTTAAGGGCTACATCTTTATTGTATAAGAGTGTAATACAATAACCTGTGTTACAATGAACCCTAACATGAGTATATATAGGCGACTAAACCCAAGAATGGGCTTGGGCCTATTACATTGGGCTAATATGACTAATATACATCTCTAACAGTAATCTACAGTAGTATGCCCTCTATAATGTAGGCTATCATACCTAAAATTACAATCACATGCCTTCAATAATGTTGTTGTCTTTAGATAATCTTCAGTTTAATAGATGACTTTCTATTCACATTTTCATAAAACACTTGATTTTTGTGAGACAAAGGTATGATTTGTGTTCAAGTGGAACAATGACCCTACGTAACTATAGGAAGGAATCTCTTAGGTGGGCAAAGATGCTGGCTAGGAGTATTGAAATAGAAACCTCATGGATCTTGTAAAGAAGATAATCACTAGACCAAAAGTATGGGAGAAGGGCAATCACTCTTTCTTAATTAAAACCAGCATTCTTAAGTTAAGACTAAAAAAGGTAGGTAGTCTTGGTGATTCTTAAACCTCTGTTATTGCTTCTCTAGTTTTGGTAAATCCAAAGGATTTTTTTTCTCATTTTTTCATGCCTCCATTGTTGTATGCTTTCCATAGCTTAATCAACAAAATAACAGCTTCACTACTTCTGTTCTTTTTCAAAGTATGTATGAAGGTGAGAACTGGTTGGCTTATGTATGTCTAAGTTGAGATTAGGCCAAAGCCCGAATACTAGTTTCATTGTTCTCATGCGTCAATTCTTGGCTTGAGAAGTTATGTCCATTGGCTAATTAGTCCCACTGTATATGTTCTAGCACAAAATCATTGAAAAAGCATTGCATAATGTGTTGAAGCTCAAAACTCCACCAGAAAAAAACATCATTTTTGCCAAGAACCTCTCTATTTTTTATTGTCTTTGAATGCTTGTAGAGTTGTGTGTTAATTATTGTTATATATTATATTGGAAATGATTGAGTGGGTCTGTCTATATATAAGACTAATGGGCACCACCTCCACGTATTTGACCCAATTTCTACTCCAATATATTTTAGGTCATTAATCATCACACTTATACAATAATTATGGAGTTTATCTCCTTATCAGCATTTTAGGCAATTAATCACTACTCTTACACTCTCCGGAATTTAAATTCTTAGG
The DNA here is from genome assembly GCF_002906115.3 of Quercus suber. Classification (NCBI taxonomy): domain Eukaryota; kingdom Viridiplantae; phylum Streptophyta; class Magnoliopsida; order Fagales; family Fagaceae; genus Quercus; species Quercus suber. The sequence continues at coordinate 1,421,943 of NW_027069548.1, forward strand.
ACACGTTTGGTACACTGAATATAGATTACATTAGAAATAGTAATCTTTATTACTAACAATAAAAATATTGTAATGGAATAAATATTACTATTCATAAGTTTGGTTGTAACATATGGAAAGTTTGTAAATGATGATGTATAAGGAAACTTTATATTTTTGGAAATATATTAATTTAAAACATATTATATGCACTAAAGAATAGCTATTACATTCATTTTAAAAAGGAATAATTATTCTTCAATTTAAAAAATAGTTATTCCAATGTAATAACTAATCCATGTAATAAAGATGCAACTAAATGACCGAATTGTTACTATGCATGAATAATTATTTTATTACAGGAGTTATTACAGCATACTAAACGTACCCTTACAATTAACATCAAACAATAAAATTTCAACTTGCATTTAATAATTTCCAAAATTTGAATATATTTAACAAACATTTTTTTTTTCCAAAATATAACAATATTTGTATGCATAAACATAACATGTTATTTAACATAAATTGCAGTAACAATTGTGCTATGATCTTCTTTATGTCCAAGGTCTAATATTAAAATAATTCCAAAGGGTTGCCTTGGCTTTTTTCATATTAACAAAAAATTCAATTTATAGTTTAAATAATGTTGTAGGGGAATTTTGACGACGATTCTAGTTTCGAAATTGAATTATACCAATTCTTTTATTTACTGACAGAGTACGGTCCTCATGAGGCATTGATTTTCGTGTTTTCATTCATGTACATAAAAAAAATGCGGATAAATAAATTTTGGGTTTAATTTTCTCTCTCTCTCTCTCCATGTAGTTTGATAATTTTAGTAAAAATAAAGAGTTTCTTTTTAGTTTTATCAAAATTTAATTTTAAATCTATATTAAATGTTGAGAGTTTGAATTTTACTACTTGCCCAATTTTATGTAAGAAAATCATTACCAGATACGCTATTATTAACCTCTAATTGCATTATTTATATCATTTGGTCGATTAAGAAAGTAAAAAAAAGACTCAATTTCATTGGTATTGATTGTCCCCAAAAAAAAAAAAAAAACCTGAACTTAAGAGATCTTTACATTTTCTCTTTTTTTTTTGTGTTTAGCATATTATATGCACAATAGCTTGGAATATATTAAAATATGTATATGAAATGAACATTAAAAAAAAATGTTCAATAGCTTGCATGTGTGAAAAGTTACAAGTTTATTTTTAACAACATGTTAATGTATACAATTATGTTTATGATTCGAAAATATGTTTGTTAAATATATTAAATTTTTTTGCAAATAATTAAATGCAAGTTGATACACTTATTGTTTGATGTTACTTGTAAGAGTTTAAATTTAGTGGAGTATAAGTTGAATATTATTTTTTGTAATATTTGCGTCAACTTCTATAAATTGTAGTTAATCATTTTTTATTGAATTATCCTAAAAAAAAAAAAAAAAAAAAACTTGACGTATTGAGTATGCATTACGGATTAAGAGATGTAGATACTAAATTTTGTCTACACCCATGTTTTGAAAAAAAGAAAATTTGCGTGCCAAATTATAGGTTTACATGGTTTTAATGGTAGTTCCTAATTTTTTTGTTGATTTTGATTTTTTTTTAATTGGATTTACCAAATTTAGGTGAGCTTTAATGACTAAGGTGATAAAAATGATCACAACATGGCAAGACTACCATTTAAATTACAAACTCAATCACATATAGTGGTATTATCGTCAATACAATACCGATGCCAATGAGTGAGTTCCAGTTAGCTCAACTAGTAAAGTCTCTGATGGTTGTTAAGAGATCTGGGGTTCAATCCCCGCCTACACCAAAAACTGATTGGTGTCTTGATCTGATAATAAATACTCCCTCCGTCCCAAATTTTTTGTCCTGTTTGAAAAGTCAAACTTTTTAAGGGAACATCATTTATTGTCTTGTCTACATTTTAAAAATGTATAAGTTTCCAAAATTATCCTTAAAAAAATTTATTAAAAAATTGAATTAATAAATTAATAGGGGCATAATAGGAACATTAGTAAATTAATGATTTTTATTTTTAGAAACAGGACAATATTTTGGGACATCTCAAAATGGAATAGAGGACAAAAAAAATGGGACAGAGGGAGTAGCAATTATCAGGAGCGGACGTCATAGGTTGAAACTCTCTAAAAAAAAAAAAAAAACCAATGCCAATGTCATTAAATGTAAGTCTGCCTCTGATAAGCATCCGGTGATTCGCTTATAATATCAATAATTTTCTCCAATGGTCATTCACTTGTCCTAAATATTGAACCAATAATAGTCATAGCGATTGCTATATACAACCATACGTTGTATCAACAACCCAAAAACAAATTTATATTATTTATCACCTTATTTTCGTTTAGACTTCTAAACTTTATTATGATGGAAATCTATATATCTATATATATATATATATATAAAATAATAAGTGAAGCAGAGAGAGTGTGAAATTGCAATTCCAAATTAGAATTCTAATGTGAGTTCCAATTAACTCAACTGGTAAAGTCTCTGATGGTTGTATAAGAGATCTAGGGTTCAATCCCCGCCTACACCAAAAACTAATTGGTGTCTTGATCTGATGATAAAAGAGCTATCATTAGGAGCGGACGCTATAGGTTAAAACTCTCTCAAAAAAAAAAAAAAAAAAA
>NW_027069548.1:1426744-1461257 GCF_002906115.3 Quercus suber
TATTTTTTTTCTCTCCAGATTCTACCTTCCCTGAACTATATTGAAGAGATTTTGTTTTTCATACAAGGAGCCTATATCCCAATCATCAGTAGTAGATGTTAGCGTCATCAGGGCAACTACAATAGACCTCATAGTCGGTTGTAATTGAGGATTCGCATGTGTGCATGCTTTGGCAAGTTGAGCCATTTGCAACCAAAACAATCATAAAAAAATTTATTAGAATTGGAATCATTAAGTTTAACTTGATAGATTGTTCTTTCAGAAAATCTTTTACCTTGAGGACTGAGTCCAGTGGGTAATGATCTCCAAGCCTAGGATCAACTAGTTTGCGAAGGCCTTCTGTAGGGTTAGGTTGATTAAGAACATCATCAAACTGTAAAACAGAAAAGGGTAGTAAGCTCAGGTTGCTTTCTTAAAGCTTATGAGTAGCATTTGACAGGAGGAAGTGTAAGCTTCATGATGATGTACAAAAATCGTCAGTGAGTTGATCGTCCACACACGCGCCAATGAGTGTATCTGAAGAACAAAAGAGAAAACCCAATTAAAGGGCACATCGGTGGGTATTGACCAAAAACCCTCCAAAGGTTAAGTCAGTGATAAAACAATCTTCAAGAACTTGAGAGTGCAAGAGTTAGGGAGAATTTGCGTACCTCAAGAAGGGTAAAGTTTGTGGTTTATATAGTAGTAGAGAGCTGACTCGAATCTCTTGATGCGGGGGGGGTTTACTTGTAGAGAGAAGAATCCAAGATACTCGGGATTGCCTTTCCATATAAAGGAGATTTAATTGCGTGGTAGGGTCTTTGGTCACGATGTGCAAGTAATTTCCATGCAAGGATGTGTGGGTGGGCCCCACGTAAACCTCATGGAAAAACTAGGGGGATAGATTGTCGAGATTAGGGATTGCCCGATTTGTGGGTCGGTCATCCCCTTTTGGGGTCGTCAAGAAGGTTCGGCACCCCATACCGATCAGTCAAAAATCATCCTCATCACTTCATATAGAGCTATTGGCACAAAAGAAAAAAGTGATCAGAGTGTAAGTGGAGGAATGGCAAGGAGGTTTACCATGTTGGCAAGGCCTTTTGATTCAACATTGAATTCATTCGTCTTGCACACAGCTTGTCTTGCAGAAATAAGTTTGTGATGCCCCAATTTGATTGATTGTGTGATGTGTGTGGGTGTGTGATGAGTCCCACATCGGGTATTTACTGGGTAGATCTGGGTTTTATTAACAACTACAAGGAGCCTCAATTTTGACTAGTCATTTTGAGGTATAACGCAGATGTGGCTAGCACTTTTCCTTGAATCGTTACAAAGTTCATAAACAACAACCCCAAAAGCATAGACGTCTATTTTGGGAGAAGATTAGTCCCAAGTCCATGTGGATCCTGAACCTGTTTGTTGGTCAGCTAGTAATACGAACAAATAAATAAAAATCCAGGACAGGTCCTGTTGCAATTCTAAAGCCTAAAGGCATGCCAACAACCATTCACGATCTCAAATGAATTTTCAGAAAGCAGGAGGCCAAAACAACTAATTCCGGTTTTGTATATGTGGGACAGTACTAAACAATTATTTACAATCTAATGGCCCTATTAGTCATAAATTTATATACTGGGGGGAAAACTATAAGAAGCATTTTAGAATAGCCAATTGTAGAGATACTGTTCTTCACACATTCTGATAGCTTACATCCGGTAAGTCAACCGAAGTACAATGTCAGATACCATCAATACTGAAAGTTTACGCACATACCGACATCCTAAGTAGATAAAAAAACATTATCTTACTCTGGTGACATGTATCCAAATGTACCCACGAGACGTGTGGGAAATGATATACTTCCAACAACTTCTGTGAGTTTTGCTAATCCGAAATCTGCAACCTGCAACATATGTATGTCAGTACCAAATGTGAGAAGGCTTTAAACTCCATACTGACAATAGAGGTACAAATACAACCTTCGCGTTGAAGTTTTTGTCTATCAATATATTTGCTGATTTAATATCACGATGGATGTAAACTGTGTCAGTATGCTCATGAAGATATTCAAGACCTCTTGCTGAATCCAGAGCTATTTGCACCCTAGCAGACCATGGCAGGGAGTGCTTATTCCCTGTGAACAATTAAACATAATTCTTACCATTTCTTTGAAAGCAATGATGCTAAAATAGATCTCCACAGTGCACATATATGCTCACCTGAGCCACGCAAATGTTGGCCTAAGTTTCCATTCTCAATGAACTCATAGACTAGAAAAAGAGAACCCTCAACGCAATATCCAATCAACCGTACCTGCAGTGATTGTAAGTAATGCATGGTATCTGGAAGTTTAGAAGTAACCAAATCTCATAAAACTCATTCATTCTTGAGAGAAAAAAAGCACAACTGCATTGCTTGCATAACCTGACCAAGGAATTATATAGGCAGGGGACTTAGAAAAATCCTCCCTGACAAATGATTTTATTTATCAGGTGGTTACTTTACATGAATAAAAAACGTTTTTAATTTTTTTTTTTTAAATTTTTAAATAAAGCTTTTTACCAGGTTCAAATAATCTCTTCTGAAAATAATCTCCTCTGATAACTAATCCATAAGGTCTTACTTGTAATTTAAATTCAATGCAACAACTTTTAATTCTAATTTTGTGCTTGGTTTGGGGGACATAAGGTATTCATGATAGAGTATATGCATAGCTGACCTTTGAAATAAATAAGTAATTAGTACAGAGAAGTAGCGTTTCAAGTCCTATGCAGTTAAGCAAAGAACAAGTAAAATTATGTGTTTCCACTGAACGGAATATATTATAACAATGTAAAGGGTTAAATTGATACTGGAATCTATATTGGTAGCTCTACAACAGATAATAAGACTGTTCTACAGTCACATAAGCATACACTGGATACTTAAGCTGTGCATGTAAGTATACAACATAAGCTTTTGGTCTTTGACAAAAAGGGCCAATTGTGCCTCACTTGGGAACCATGTGAAATTCAGTATCAGGTTTAGATGAATGCAAGGATATGATGATATTCATATTCTCTGAAAAAATAAGACAGGCATGCACTTCTAGACAGCTTTCTAGCTGATGCCAGCGATTTTTCTTTGGTAAGTAACATACCAGAGATTATCCAAACTAATTAATTAGATAAAATATCAGTTATATCTATTTGCACTTTTGCAGAAAGAAAAAACATTTTCATTCAAATTTCATCTTCTCAAGCAATGATCATATTCACTTCTTGTTGTTGGAGAAAAAAGTGTATTACCAGGTTCAAGTGATAAACACGTGTTAGAACCTTTAATTCAGCAAGAAACTCTTTTGATGCTTGCATATCCATCTTCTTGATTGCAGCTTTCTACATAAACAGATTAATATGTGATATTTAGATAGTAAGACAAGGTAAACAAAGAGAAACAACATAACACGGCCAAAAAATATGATGCTTGCATATCTATCCGGTATCCACAAAGAGCATTAGCAAGTGCCGCATACAATGCAGAATGAACACCACTATGCAACTGCGCCAAGTTGTATTATGAAGGAAACGAAACGTTTCAGCTCTAACTGAAGAAAAAATTAAAGGCTGACTGAATTGTTCATACATTTTTCCCACTTAGTAGGCTTAATCTCACATCTGCTTCCTTTCATTCAGATTGAAATTAAATTCCACCCAACTTGTCACAGATAAGTTATAACCATTTGGAGCACGACTCTAATAGTCCTATTTTCACCATTCATGTCCATCTGACACAAATCCCTTATAATCAACCTCCTAAAATGCCCCAACATTCCAGCTATGTGTGTTGAAAATAGATTATCATTATGGACCTTTAGATTACCTTTCTGAGCTTTTTAATTGGGTAAACAGGAAGGCGTTCACCATTTTATATGTAAACGAATGCTTCACTTCTGCAATGCAGTGGGTAGCATATCATTTACTGTAAAGATTCATTGTTCTTACTCTTGAGTCTTGACTAAGAAACTCAGCAAGTTGCAATGCTATGTGATAGAGGATGCCTCACAGTAATTTGATTGAAACTTTTCTTTCACAACACAGTTATGAAAACAGAGTAATGTATGTGACTACAAACCTCTCCTCTCAGTTCTGCATAATAAACTGCACCAAAACCACCTTCTCTGATCTTATGAGCCATACTGAAGTTATCAGTAGCCTTGGCAAGTTCTGCATATGAGTACTCCACTGATTTGTCCATATTCATCCCTGTGAGCCCTGAAGCAGAACCATCACTGGCAGCCAGATCGGTAGATTCCACTGCTTTATCCAGGGTACTTCCAAGTGCTAAACCCAAAAGAGAGGGAAATCAATCAGAGCACACAAGTCCAGTAATCCATTTGATTTCATTCTATTTGAAGCACAAGCAAGAATAACTNACAACTCATCAGTAGTGTTAACGTGTATAGTGTTGTGGGCTTTGGGCCCAACTAGATTACTTGTATAACACACATTCTTGTACTACACTCTTACTTGTAATACACTCAAATGCCTCCTATATAAAGACACTCGTGTATGTTCTTTCAGTGTGAAATACAATACAATCATTCAGTATTTCTAACATGGTATCAGAGCATTATCAGATCGAAAAATTTTAATATGTCTAGAAAACTAAGCTTCAACCATTTTTGCAAAATTAGAATATACTTCCAATAATTCAAAACGATGTTTCATATTAAAAATCCAGCTATAGCGAGAGTAATCATCAACAAAGACAACAAAATATCCAGACCCACCAATACTAGAGATAGAGGAAGCCCCCAAACATTAGAATGAATAAGGTCAAAGATATTAGTGGATATTGATTCACTAGTATTGAAAGGCAAAGCCAGTTGTTTTCCTAACTGACATGAAACATAATCAAAATTTTCTGTAGACACTGAACCTAACAAACCTCTAGAAGCCAATTGTTGTACTCAAGAGGAAGATGCATGACCAAGTCGAGCATGCCAAAGTGCAAGGGAAGGAATTGAAGAAACTGTAGCAGCTGCAGCAATAGAAACAGGAGCAACAAGTGGAAGACGAAGGTTGTCCACGGGAAACATACGCCTAACTTTGGGACTGGTCCCAAGCTCTTGTCCTGTCCTCGTATTCTATACAATACACCCAGAATAATCAAAGATAATGCGATAACCCAACTCAGCTAATTGTCCCACAGAAAATAAATTATAAGAAAGGTCAGGAACATTAAAGACTCTAGGAATTGAGAGGTTGGAGGTCGAAACTGAACCTGTATTATGACCAGACATTGTGGAACCATTTGCTGTGCGAATATTAAGAGGGTGCGGTGTAAGTTTAAGGTCAGAAAATAAGGACGAGTGAGATGTCATGTGATTGCAACAAGCAGAACCCATAAGCCAAGAGGTAGGAAACATACCAGATAAAGCTGAGAGAGAAGAGGAATAAGATGCATTACCAACCATACGAATGACATTAGTGATCATATTTATAAGGTCATCTCTAGAAATGGTGAAAGTGGATCCAGAAGACTGAGACTGTGCAAAGGCGGTAGCCATGGGTTGGACCCTTTCACTGTTAGCAACTGTAGCAGCAGAAATGGAAACAGCTTTTTTTTATTTTTTATTTTTTATTTTTTTTATTTTTTATTTTTTTTTATTTTTTATTATTATTATTTTTTTTTTGCGTTGATAGCAAGTCTCAATATTGCAGCCAAAACGTTTGCAAAAATTGCAAAAACGTTTGTTGGATTGTCAACGACGATTGTTGCAAAAGGAAGAAGACTTGTCCTTATTCTGCTGGAGATGACGTCAGTGATGACAGGAGCTGATGACATCAGCGTGACGTGGCAGATATGACATCAGTGGATGACCCAACTAGGGTTGACGTGGCAAGATGACGTTAGCAATGATGTCAGCAAGCGTGTGACATCACGTGAAAAAGTGTGAGGGCATAGGGTGGTGCATGAAGCGCATGGTAGAACTCCCCGAAACTGTTGCCAGCGCGTGGAACGTCAGACGATGACCAGTCTGACATTGCTGAGTAGATCATTTGACAATCTACACGCTTATATGATTTGTGTCTTAGTCAAAGGTCAAAAAAACGATAGATCCGACGAAGGCAATGGTCTTGGCGGCGAAGATTGAGCTTCTAGCAGCGGAGATTCATCCCTGAGACCTTTAACGGGCTCAAGGCAGTCTGGAGAGGCACTGAAGAGGCTTACTGACTGGAGAAGTTGTGGTTGTTTTGCATTCCTATGGCACTTTTTATCAACTAACTTGTCTAGGTACCTCTCAGCAAAATGGTAGAGCCGAACTAAAACTTCGTCATATTCTTGACATTGTTCGTGCTCTCCTTCTCTCTGCCAAAGTTCCTACTCCTCTTTGGGGTGACGCTACTGTTCATGCTATTAATCGCATTCCGAATCCTGTTATCCAAAATCAAACTCCATATGAGCACATTTTTGGGTTACTTCTAGACTATCAACACCTTCGCTCCTTCGGTTCTGCTTGTTTCGTTCTTCTTCAGCCACATGAGCATAACAAAGTTAAGCCTCGGTCAAGGCTTTACTATTTTCTTAGCTATGGCGAAACTCAAAAGGGGTATTGGTGTTATGATCCTATCTCTCATCGTCTTCGAATCTCCTACAATGTTGTCTTTTATGAACATCTCCTCTTTGTCGAGCTCTCTCACTTCCATACCTCCCTGTCTTCCTCTTCTGTCTTAGATCTTTTGCCAGATGAGGTACATATTCCTTTTGTAGTTGCTCCTAATCCTCCTGTAGTTGCTCCTGATTCTCTTGTAGACTTCTCTGTCCCACCACCAGATATCATTGATCCCTTTCCTAGTTCAACCTTTAATGAACAGGTGGAAGATGAACTTGTCGAAGACGAGCTACCCAACCCCAACCCTGAGCTTGGGTCCCCTGCTCCTACTCGACCTAAAGATCTTACACAAGACATTCTACCTCGTCACTCAACTCAGGTAAGATCTATTCCTACACATTTACTTGACTATCATTGTTACACGACCCTCGCTACATTACACGAGCCTCACACCTATCGTGAGACTTCCACTGACCCAGATTGCAATAAAAGAGGAACTTGATGCATTATCTAAAAGCCATACTTAGGATTTGGTGACATTTCCTCCTAGAAAATTTGTGGTTGGTTGTAAGTGGATCTACAAGATTAAGACTCACTCTGATGGGTCCATTGAGTGCTATAAAGCTTGTCTTATTGCAAAAGGTTTTACACAGGGGTATGGGATTGATTACGAAGATACCTTTGCTCCGGTTGCTCGTAATCTCATCTGTTTGTGCCCTCTTAACTGCTGCTATTGCTAGTAAATGAGACATTTTTCAGATGGATGTCAAAAATGCATTCCTTAATAGGAATTTAAGTGAAGAAGTTTATATGCAACCTCCTCCTTGTCTCTCTGTTGACTCAAACAAAGTTTGTCACCTTTGACATGCACTTTATGGCTTTAAACAAACTCCACGAGTTTGGTTTTCCAAATTCAACTCTACCATCTCTTACTTGGGTTATATAGCCAATCATTATGATTTTGCCTTATTTCTTCGTCGCACTTACAAAGGTATTATTTTACTTTTGTTATATGTGGATGATATGATCATAACTGGTGATGACCTCAGTGGCATTCAAGAACTCAAGGATTTTCTCAATTAGCAGTTTGAGATGAAAGATCTTAGACATCTCAACTACTTTTTGGGTCTTGAAATCACTTATCCTACAGATGGACTTTATATTACTCAAGCCAAGTATACTTCTGAACTCTTGTCTCGAGTTGGACTCACTGATAGCAAGATTGTTGATACTCCAGTTAAGCTTAATGTGCATCTGACTCCCTCAAGGGGGAAACAATTGTTTAATCCATCTCTTTACAAACGCTTGGTTGGCAGCCTAGTTTATCTCACTGATACTCGTCCAGACATTTCCTATGCTGTTCACCAAGCGAGCCAGTATCTATCTACTCCACGATCGACTCACTATGTTGCTATTCTGCGCATTCTTCAATATCTAAAGGGCACTCTATTCCATGGTCTTATCTACTTTGCTCAATCTCCTCTTATTCTCCGTGCATTTTCTAATGCTGATTGGGCAGGAGATCCCACTGATGGTAGGTCCACCACTGGTTATTGCATTCTTCTTGGTTCTTCTCTAATTTCTTGGCGAAGCAAGAAACAAACTCATGTGTCTCGCTCAAGTACTGAAGCAGAATATTGTGCCCTTACTAATACCATATCTGAGCTCCTTTGGCTACGATGGCTTCTCAAAGACTTAGGTGTATCTACATCCTCTACTAATCCTTTTTATTGTGACAACCAGAATGTCATTCATATTGCTCACAATGATGTCTTCCATGAACGGACTAAACACATCAAGATCGATTGTCATTTTATCCGTTATAATCTTGTCCATGGTGCTCTTAAGCTGATCTCAGTCTCCTCTAAAGATCAACTAGCAGATATCTTCACCAAGTCACATCCTAAGGAACGCTTTTGTACTTTGGTTGATAACCTCAAGTTAGTCTCACATCCACCTTGAGTTTGAGGGGGGCTGTTAACATGTACAGTGTTGTGGGCTTTAGGCCCAATTAGATTACTTGTATGGCACACATTCTTGTACTACACTCTTACTTATACTGCACTCATATGCCTCCTATAAAAAGACACTTGTGTATATTCTTTCAGTGTGAAATACAATACATTCATTCAGTATTTCTAACAAATAGACTTAGCATGTCTAGTAAGGAAGTGGGTAACAGTATAGAGTTGCCTGATCTTTTTACTTAAGAGAAAGAGCAGACTCGAAGGTCATTTGCAAATACAAGGGCATCAAACAAATTATGGCCAAATTCGGGGTTTCTAGTGTCCTTGGATTGGAGAGCTTTGATGATTATTTCAGCATCTCCCTCCACCACTATCTCAAAAATACTCTACTCCTTGGCAAACAACATCGCTCCCTTGCATGCCAAAGCCTCAACAGTAGCAGGATAGCTTGGGAGGGGGATCCTTTGGGTTAAAGCTCCAATCACACTGCCTGCAGAATCTCGGATAACCACTCCAATGATAGCAGAGTCTAATTCTTTGAAAATAGCACCGTCAAAATTAATCCTGTAGAGAGGGTTTTCAAGGGGAGACTAGCGAGCAACTCTAACAGTCCTCCCATGAGGGCACTGGGGAACATCCTAGGTAGAGATGAAATCTTGGATGAGGGCTCTAGCCTTGGACCAAATTTGATGAAGCTCAACAGACGAGTCACCATGATTATCGAGATTTCTTTTATTCCAAATGAGCCAGAAGATCATGGCTAGTAAATCAATATCTATGTCGAGATTCAAAGAGAAAACCATCTCCAACAGGCCAGCAAAGGATGAGCTGTTCCTTCTCAACAGCTTCATTATTATCTCGTTATCCTCCCATATTACAATTACGCAGTGACATTGCCAAAGAGTGTGGATAACACATTTAGGGGCACAATTGCAGCTTGGGCACATAGCTGATTTGACAACTTTTCTCCTCCAAAGATTGTGCAATGTTGGTAAGGCTTCATTTGTTGCTCGCCATAGGAAATGCTTCACTTTGTGGGGAACCTTCAAAGACCAGATGTCATTCCAAAGCTGATGCCTTCTATTGGTTTGAACAATACGTAAAATTATCATTGAACATTTATTTTTAGTGTCCGTTTGGGAACAACTTAATTAGGTTTTTGCTGAAAGTATACTAAAGTGAAAGAAAAAAAAAATAGAGGAGGTTTTAAAAATTTGTATGTAAATCTAAAAAACTAAAAAATTGGATTATACTAATATATTCCCAAACACACATTTAGTCACTAGTCATGTGGGCTAAAACAATTAAAAAGGAAGCCAAAGGGATTTTTCCCCCTCAAAGTGCATAGGGGTATTTGCGCCGAGAACATTAAAAAATAAATTAATGCCACTAAATCTAATTTTTTCACAATAAATTTTACAATGACTAAAGTAATCAGTTGTCAGGGTTAAAAAAAAATTAAAAAAAAAAAAAAAAAAGTGGCTTGGATCAAGAAGCGTTAGTTGTGCCTTACCTTCATAATCAACCACTTCGAAATTCTGAAAATTTGTTGGAAACAAATTGTGTACGTATCATTACTATTAAGAAATCAGCACTTAGTAGGAAATTTCAAAGAATTTTTATTTCCTTTTAAAAGAAATTTCAATCTTAGACCAATTTTTTGGCATTCCCGCCAAACCAATATGTATAATAAAATCAAATCAAAACATANGAATGTCAAAAAAAAAAAAAAAAAAAAAAAAAAAGCTCAACGGACCGAAACGTTCTGGAGGAAGTGAAAGGTTTCAATCATCTTCATCGTCATCATCATCATCATCATCTTCTCTCTTCCTCTCGGCTTTCGAATTGTCAAAAAAAAAAAAGAGCTCAGCGGACCGGAACGTTCTGGAGGAAGTGAAAGGGAAGGGGAAAAGAATGAAGACAAAATGGAAAAGTGGAATGTTCTGGAGGAGAAGTGGTAGGGAAAAAGGGCAAAGAAGGAAATTTAAGTAGTTGATTTAAATATGAAAATAAACTCACATAAAAGATATATATATATATGAAATAAACTCCCTTATATATACATGTCCTTTTTGATAATTTATCCTCAAACTGCCACTATAAGTGCTAGCCAAATACTCAGCTTTTTCAAAAAGCACTTTTTTAACCGTTTTTACCAAACATTCAGCTTTTTGAAAAACACTTTTTCATTATGCACTTTTTGAAAACTCTACTTTTTCATTATGCACTTTTACAATAAAAGCTGAACCAAACTCACCCTGTATGTATTAGATGATGTCATTATTATTTAGGGAATTATTTTAGTTAATCATAAGCATTTATAGTTATTTAATTGATATATTTATTAAAGAATATAATTAATATATAATCATGTTGTACATATCATATGGGAGGAGGTGTTGTAAATAATGGGGTTATGATCTGAACATGGAAAACTGAAGCTTGATGGGTGGTGTATATCTCTTTTAGCTAGCTAGAGGTAAATCCTTAAATCCATAAGGAGTTTCTTTGATTCTACCCAAAAAAAAAAAAAACAGAAATCCACCAATAAGAAGAGGAAAAAAAAAAAAAAAAACTCTCTAAAAATAGTATTGATCAATTGTCAATAGGATTTTCGTTTTACATATTGTAAACCTATTTAAAGCTTGAAAAAAAAAATTCAAGTAAAAAATATTTTTAAAATATCCAAATTAATAGAGTACCATAATTGGACTCTATTTTGACAAGAAAAACTGTAAAAAAATCTTAAATCTAAAAAATAAAATCTTATCTTCTAATTAATAGAGTACTGAGGTAGCCTTTTTAAATTGTATGACACCCATCTTAAAATTTTGATTTTTAATTGTTTTTTATTGATGTAATTCATTATTTGATTTATATGATAATTAATAGATTATTTTTATTTTTATACGCCAAAGTTCATTTGGAAAAGGAAAAGAAAATATTTATCAATGTCTTTTAACGGTTCAAAAGGAAAACAAATATTGAAAGAAAATAAAGTAGCAAGAATATTAATAAATAAAAAAAAGACAAAAAATTATCATTGCCTTTCAAACACAATTTTTTAAATTTTATATTTAAGATAAAATTTCAACCAATGACATCTACTTTATAATGATTGCTCCTACCATTATCTCAAGACACTAATTAGATTTTGAGATAGATGGGGTTTGAACCTTAAATTTTCTTTCCGACAACAAGAGAATTTATTAGTGGAGTTAACTAGAACCCACTATTTTATTATATTTAAAGAGAAATGTTAATGAATGCTCTAAGGGCATTTTTTAGTATCTTATTTTAAGAAAATTTTTATGGAAAAAGGGGGGAAAAAAAAACAATTAATGTCTTGATAGAATTTTCAATTTTCCATAAAAGTGGTATAAAAACTTTCATAACAATTGTCCTAAAATCACCATTAACATGACCCATATTTAAATCATCCTTTAGTTGGCTTATTAAATTATGGATGACACCAAAAAAAATTCTACATTTACACTAATATCTTGAATTGTAATTGTGGGGCCTAATAATCTGGCAACTCTGGCCCATTTTATATCCGGCCCAAGCCCTATGCCGAGGATGAAGAAACGTCTGAGGATGAACGTAGAGGGCCCAAGTTTCCAAGAAACATCGTCGAGGACGACCATGTCCTCGGACAGCCGAGATCATAGAAAGAAGAGCAGCACGCCACCGAAGGCAGCCTCCTTACGCATCCCAAGGAAAAGACAAGTACAACGAGTCAGCTCTGAAAGCACGATGGAGGAGCAGTTCAAGGAAAAGCTGTCACCTCCACAATAAATGCCCACCACTGGCATTCTAGCCACGTTAATGGGGAAGTGACCCATGAACAGTGTGGCCTTGGTTGCTGCAACTAACAGGAGGATTGGTGAGGCGGCTAACGAGATAGGTGGTCAGGTATAAGCTTGGATGATCAACAAGTGGAATGTAAAGATCGTCCAAAGAGGACTATATAATAGGTAGAACAGATCATAGAAAGAGGGGGGGGGGAATTGGGAGAACCATGGACATTCAACAGTTGTCACAATAAAGCTCCTCGAATTGAGCCGAGGACAAACTTCTTTAGATAATCTCAGTTCATCTCCAGTTCATCTCTATCTAATTGCAGCGACAACCATCTCGACCATTGTCCATGTGCTAAGGCCTAGTTCCTGAACCCATTCTCTACAAATTCATTGTATCGGGCTAGCTGGGCTCGATTTCACTCACTCAACAGTAGAAGTGCTCGAACCCAGCCCCTACAATTGGCGCCGTCTGTAGGGAAGAACTTGTGCATTAACGGGTGCAATGGTCGATTGTTCCTACATTGCTAGCTTACGTAAGGTTAGGCGATTTTTCGTGACCATCAACGACACCGATTCCAAGTCCCATTGAAAAAATAATAATAACAACGCACCCGCTCAAGAAATAGTTATTGCAGAAAAATGAAAGATTCAGAGAATGAAGCAAATAAACAGTGCAACCTTTTTATTAAACAAAGGAAAAGTACATCATACAAGCCGAGGCTTGGACAAGTTTGTTCTAAAGCTAACTATACAAGCCGAGGCTTAGACAGACTTGTTCTAAAGCTAACCATAGAAAGGGAGGCTAAGGCAGGCTTGTTTTAAGGCTACCAACAGGGACCGAGCCCGTATGGATGGTACAGGTGATGAGAAAGGAGAAGAAGCGGAAGCGCCTGATGGCCTCATCCCGGGGTGTTCCCTTGATGCTTTCCCAGCTTCATGATAATTAAGCATTGGAGACGGCAACACCCAGGCACCAACCGTTGCGTAATCTTGCAAACCTCCGTCGGTAGGCAAGATGGGTGCGAATCACAACCAGCTTGAAGGGCTGGCATGGACGCATGTTGGAGAAAAATGTTATATTTCTCACAAATCCACCTCCTAACTGCCAAACGTCCTATCATCAGGGTGACACACAAACTTCGCCGCATCGAAAGTCTGACGCGATCTACGCTCACTTCGACTCTCGATTGAAGAAGAGGACCTTCTTTCTTACCCGGTTGAAAGGTAGGAACATCTTTGGCCTCCACTCCCTTTGCCTCAACTGCGTCGTCCAGGATCTGGGCGGCATTCTTGGTACTCGAAAGGGGCTTGGCTTCTTGGCCCTTGTCCTTATCCAGGGCCATTCCATTTCCCTAGGCCTTGATCACAATCTTGGCAAGGTCCTTGGAAATGCCTAGAGGGTTGAGAACTCAAAATTCCTGTTGAACTCTAAGGATTTGTAAAGTGTGTAGGAATGAACCCCCTAGAGCACTTTATATAGAAGGCGAAGGCTAGTGAAATTAATCCGCACGGAATTCAAAGGAAGAATTCCAAGCAATATCAACCCCGCCTAAATTCCAAAGAAGCTACCAGCCAATGGATTTGCGCCAATCCATAAAATATTAATGAGGGCGCGCCTCGCATACTGAAACGACAAGTACATGACCCAAATAGCCAAAAGACACCTTGTAACCAGAAGTGGCAAAAAATTGGCGCGATGGGGCCACTATCACACAAGATGGTGGAAGGCCAAGCCGCCCATGTCCAGGTCAGTGTTGGGCTAAGGGCCTAGTCTGAAGAAGAACCCCTCCTCAGCAAACAAGGCCAAGACCATTATCACTCCAGAAGCAAACCCCCTAGCGCGGAGACTAAGCTCCTTCACTCAAAGCAGCAGCGACGAAGTACTAGACTGAACCAAGGTCTTGCATGGTCCTCGGACTCAAACCTTTGGGGAAACTAGCTACTTACAGGAGAATCCAAGTACTAAACTAAACCAAGGTCTTACATGGTCCTCGGACTCAAACTTTTGGGGAAACTAGTTACTTCAAGAAAAACCTGAGTACTAGACTGAACCAAGGTCTTGTATGATCCTCAGACTCAAACCTTTGGGGAAACTAGTTATTTCAAGAAAAACCTGAGTACTAGACTGAACCAAGGTCTTGCATGGTCCTCGGACTCAAACCTTTGGGGAAACTAACTACTTACAGGAGAATCCAAGTACTAGACTGAACCAAGGTCTTGCATGGTCCTCGGACTCAAACCTTTGGGGAAACTAGTTATTTCAAGAAAACCCTGAGTACTAGACTGAACCAAGGTCTTGTATGGTCCTCAGACTCAAACCTATGGGGAAACTAACTACTTACAGGAGAATCCAAGTACTAGACTGAACCAAGGTCTTGCATGGTCCTCAGACTCAAACCTTTGGAGAAACTAGTTACTTCAAGAAAAACCTGAGTACTAGACTGAACCAAGGTCTTGCATGGTTCTCGGACTCAAACCTTTGGGGAAACTAGTTACTTCGAGAAGACTAAGTACTAGACTGAACCAAGGTCTTGCATGGTCCTCGGACTCAAACCTTTGGGGAAACTAGTTACTTCGAGAAGACTAAGTACTAGACAGACCCAAGGTCTTGCATGGTCCTTGGACTCAAACCCGTGGGGAAACTAGCTACTCCCAACGAAACGAGGCGTGAGCATTCACCTAAGTTACAAGTGTAGCCAGAGGGGAGTCTGGTGCCCCGGATCACTTGCCCTAGCCTACCTCGAGAAAAATGTGAAACAAAAACAAGCTCATGAACATCACTTAAAGCGCTTCAAGTGACGAAACACTCCTTTAGGCTCGGCAAGTCTTTGAAAGGTGTATGTTTGTATAAAGAATACGTTGTGAACCAGAATTCTTTGTGATTCATCTAAAGGAGAGACAAGTTGCATTGCTGAAACTGTTCAATTCTCAGTTAAAACCTGAAGCAAAACTTACATCATGGGCCCATCGTTTTCAATTACCCAAGTATTATCGGCGTACCGCTAAAATTAACCGAGTATTGAGCAAAGCATTAAAGCATGACAAATAAAGGGACACCTCATTCGAAGAAATGAATGCGGACGGTTGGATACATTACAAAAAAATATATATATATATATATAATGAAAATAAATGGTGTCATTACAATATCACAAAGATGAAAAAATAAAAATAAAATGACGAGAGAAGAAGACTAAGACGACANAAAAAAAAAAAAAAAAAAAAAAAAAAAAAAAAAAAAAACATTTTACTCAGCTGGTTAGGTTTGGCCCAGTTCTAGATCCTGTCAATAAGACGATGACACACAGCACGGTTTATTTGTTGCTAATTATTGGGCAGATAAATACTTTAAAAAGACTCTAATTGAAAAGTTAATATAACATACTAATTAGCTTCTAAGTGCATACTCAAAAGTTCTTTTACATGTAATTTTCGGAGGAAATGTTAATAATTTCCATCTATTATTTTTTTGAGGAAATGTTAATAATTTCCATATATTATAATTTTGAAATATATTTTCTTTTTTAAAACAAATAAAAATGACAAATTAGGGGTAGTATATGAAAAATAAAAAAAGATGACCCTATATCTATGTCATTAAGTTGTATTGACAAGGAAGTTTTTAATACTTAAAAGAGTCTTATAACTTAGGACCATTTCTGGCTTCCCTATGAAAAAACAGAAAAGATAAATAATAATTAGGAAAAACGTGGATTCAAATGTCTTTTTCCCCAAATATATTATTGTAAGATCAATTTATTTTTTAACAACCATTGTAACTTGTAAAATAACTGGAATACGTTTAATATATATAAGTTTTTTTAAGCTACAAAAATGACGCATCATTATTTATTGGACAAACTATACTAGCATGATAAATTTATATAACTTAATAGAGAATATATATGGATGAAAGGATTGTTCATGCAAATAAAATATAACTTTTTGAAGTTTCGAAGTGTATAATTCAAAGACCACCGAACCTCAAGGTATAATACTATAATATGGAGTTTAGCCTAAATGAAATGAAAATACACTTTCTGTACGCCCCGACCAATAGACGGATTGGTTATAAAGAAAAGAATCTCTTCAAACTTCAAAGACTTGTGCGAGGTTGGAGCATCCAGTATTGTAAGCCCCACCAAAATTATAGAGCCAAAAGAATTGCTTATTGACTTCCTCCCTAGCAAAATTTACAATGAAAAGTAGATTGGCAAATCCTGCAAACAATTAAAAAAAAAAAAAAAAAAAAAAAAAAAGTGGAATAATTTTACCCTATTTAATTCTCACGTTAACGCGGCCTAATTCCTCGGAATCAAAAACTATCACACATTAACAGTCAAGAACCTGGAATAAGCTTTGGGGAGTATACACTCAACAGAAAAAGGTCTCCTCTCTTTTGGAAAATTCACGCATACTAAAGAATGCCTTATCTCACAAGCTAAATTAAGCTCATGACTCATTAATTGTATCTCAAACGCTTCTAGATAGACTCTCATGCCTCCTTTTCTTTCCCCTACGACATTTCTTCCCAGCAAGTCCAAAAAGACCGCTTATTAGCTAGAAACAAATCTTATCCATCTGTTTTATCAAAAATAAAAATAAAAATAAAAATAAAAATGTCCTATCCTATCCATCTGAATTATTTTGCATAGGGAGTTGGCTTTCCTTTATTATTATGCCAGCAGGTTAAGGGCTTCCTTTAACACCAGACTTATTTAGATAGTTGCAATTTCTTCTAGGTCATTACCAGACAATTATCATGACCATGAGGCTTGCCACTATTTCGATAGAATTTGACATTATAATGATACTTTCTATAAGGCATCTGAACCCAAACTAAAGAGCCACTCAAATGAAGTTACAATGGAAAGAATATGTTCATAAACTTTTACTTTTTATTGATATCAAATAAAAAATCGTGTGTGAACGTGTTATACACCTCTAAATTAAATAAACCAAAAAAAGTGTATCTAGTATTAATATGTACTCTCTCTTTTTCCTTTTCAATTTAATAGAAGATTGCTCATTCTCAATAATTTTTCCACACGCTTCCAAGATTTTTTTTTTTATTAGAAAATATAGTAATCCTAAATTATAATAGATGCAAATTATTAATTTTTATCCAAAAAAATAAAAAAAGCCTCTGAGCACGTGTTCAAAGGCTAGTATAAGATTATTCACATGTATAATATAAATAGAAGTAAATTGCATTGTTTTCATAGGAAAAAAAATCAGCAAATTGCATTGCCAAAACGGTGCTCTCTCGCTTCTACCTTCCAAGATCAACTCTACCCTAGATGTCATCATCTGAAACACCTAATATGGTCCTATATTCACATTGTGAGAATTGTAGTTGGGCCAACCAACTATGGATAACCTTCTTAATTCCTTAAACCCTACCAAATTTCTACAATGCTGACATTCAAGAGTGGTGCTATTCAAATTTCAAACCGCTCTAGCACTATTGATACATTTAATTTTAATTGTAACATCATTTTATTTTTGCATTCACTATTTGGAGTATATTGGCTAGCCGGAAATGAGCTTATTTTCAAAGTGTAGTTTGTGATTAGTGATCCTTCATTTGATTGTCCAACATGCCATTGAATTTGAAAGCTCAAATAGTGTAAAACACTAAACTTGTTTAGACCTCCAAATTTAAATTACAGTTTAATTACTATTCTAACTTAATTAAGTACGGAACAAAAGTAAATGAATCGTAATACAGTTGGAACAATACTCTAAGGCATAAGCATGCACAATAAACAAACTATTATTTATTCGATATGAATAAAAAAATAAATAAAAGAAAATGCACAAAATAACAGTTTCATAATTTTTAAACTTAATCATTTATTACAATGGAATTTAATGTTATTTTGACGTTGTAGGGACTGGGTTCAGCACTTCTACTTTGAGTGAGTGGAATCGAGCCCAGCTAGCCCGATACAATGAATTTGTAGAGAATGAGTTCAAGAACTTGACCTTAGCACATGGACAATGGTTGAGATGGTTCCTGCAATCAGATAGAGATGAACTGGAGATGAACTGAGATTATCTAAAGAAGTTGTCCTCGGCTCAATCCGAGGAGCTTTATTGTGACAACTGTTGAATGTCCATGGTTCTCCCATCCCCCCTTTCTATGATCTGTTCTACCTATTATATAGTCCTCTTTGGAGATCTTTACCTTCCACTTGTTGATCATCCAAGCTTATACCTAACCACCTGTCCCGTCAGCGCCTCACCAATCCTCCTGTTAGTTGCAGCAATCAAGGCCTATGTTCATGGGTCACTTCCCATTAACGTGGCCAGAATGCCAGTGGTGGGCATTTATTATGGAGGTGACAGCTTTTCCTTGAACTGCTCCTCCATCATGCTTCCAGGGCTGACTCATTGTACTTGTCTTTTCCTTGGGATGCGTAAGGAGGCGCCTTCGGTGGCGTGCTGCTTTTCTTTCTATGATCTCGGATGTCCGAGGACAAGGTCGTCCTCGATGATGTTTCTTGGCAACTTGGGCCCTTACGTTCATCCTCGGACGTTTCTTCATCCTCGGCGTAGGCCTTGGGCCGGATATAAAATAGGCCGGGGTTGCCAGATTATTAGGCCCCACAATAGCCCTTCGAAATCCTGCTGTCCAGCTCCTCGAACGGGGAGGAGGATTTTGTTGTCCTCGGGCCTTTGTCATGGCTTGTCCAGTCTTGGCCTCTGCTAGTGCACAAGTCTCTTCATTTGTCCAAGGAATTTTCCTGGTGCTTCGGTATACGGAGCGCGCCCTCATTAAATTCTGGTGACTTCGTGCTCCCACATTCGACGGTGTGATGGTATCTAACGGTGGGAGTTTTTTCGGCTTTATGGGCGGGAAACCCGCGTGATCAGTTTTAATTGGGGTATAAATACCCATTTGAACGATTTGCCTCTTCACTTTATATTCAAGAGCTCTTGTGCGCATACCCTGAATTTGGTCAAGTCTCCAACGAATTTGCGCCCCTTTCAGCATAAGAAGCCTGTCCGACGGGTTTTTCTTCATTTCGTAAGTTTCCTTTCTCCTAACTCATATTTTCTTCCTTTAAGTTTCTTTTCTTCTCTCGCTTTTCCCGAGTCTTTTAGCCGCTCCTAAGGATGGGTAGGTTAAAGAAGTTGGTTGAGTCTGAAGAGGCAATGGAGAAGTTCATTGCCGACTATAGGATACTAGTAATGTAGGTTTAAGGTACTGTGAAGAAGGGAAGTGGCTTATTAGGAGGGAGGAAGGTGAAGTGGTGATTCCATAATCGCCTTCCTAGAAGGTGGTATGAGAATCCCTATGGGACCAGTGATGAGGGACTACCTTAGGCACTTCCGATTAGCCCTACCTAGTGCGCCACAACATGTTTAGGATTTTGGGTGCGTGGATGCTTAAACGAGAAAATGGGGTTGAGGTTAACTCACCACGACGTGAACTGGTGCTACAACCTCCAACACCTAAAGGGAAAATCCTATTACATGAAGATGAGGGATGTAAGGTCCGGCTTATTCAGTGCCTCCCCGAGTCCAGCAAGGGCTAAACAAGGACTTTCTCATCGTGTCCGGGGATGGCACGACGGCCTTCATTGCCTGACAGAGGAGGGGACTCCAGGTGGGGTATTTAGAGTAGGGAAGGGCTTGGTTTTCCGTGTTATCATAGTTTGCACCGCCTGGTTGCTAACCAAAATATGCTTTCTTTTTTGCAGATCCACGCGCTGCTTTGATCGACACTTCATTTGGTCAACAAGGAGGATTTGGAAACCGTACTCAGTGCGGAGATCTTTGTGAACGAGCTGACAATCAAGTTAGGGCCGCTCACAAGATTCTCGGATACGATTGACCCAGAAGTCATTATCGGCCCGAAATACGTGATCAGAGCCAAGATCGTCGGTTCCACAAAATCACTGTAGTGGAGCACGGGTTCTTGCTGCCGGAAGGATCTCCTACCCTAAAGGGGTCCCATTGTCAGGCCCTTCTTCATCCCACCCGATTGCAGAAGCGGGGAAGAAAGCGCAGTGAGAGGAGAAGAAGTTGTTGCTCTGGATCTGTCCGAGGACGAATTTGGCGCTTTTGACCAAGCAAACCCGTCCGAGGACCTCTCTGGTGACCTAGACGACTTCACTTGACCGAGGCGGACTCTTGCCAAAAGGGACTTCTTATCAGGCGAGATGGGTTTCAAGAGAAAGCCTCAAACTAGCATGTTCGATCTGATTGAGGCCAGTCGGGGAAGGCGCGTTGGGGAAACAACAACCCAGCTTCCCCTCCTCCACCCAAGCTCAGCCTGTGCAGACTAGGTCGTCCACCGTTTAGCGACCCTCACTCCTCAGCTTGAGTCCATCGACCCAAAGAGGAAGAGGCTATCCAAAGGCAAAGATTCCAGTGGATGGGGGAGAATCTCATTTCTGGGAAGGGATGATTTTTTTTTTTTTTTTTTTTTTTTTTTTTTTTTTTTGAGAAACAGCTGAGTAAAAAGTTAAATACAAAAACGGAGGAGAAAATGTGACGTAACGTCAGAAGAGGAGAGGTGACGTAATATTTTGAGATACAGTTTCCGTACGTGGTCTTATTTGTGTGTATATATATGTCCTTTAATGTGCTTAATTTGATTGCTGTGAGAACCATATATTTGCGTTGTTTGTTAAAAGTTTGCACTTACAGTTACAGACTTACAGGGCCATTCCTAATGGTGAATAACTTATTAGGGTACGGTACGCTTTCATAACATTTCCTATTTAAGTTCTTTTGTTTGTCTATCTATTTTATTTATTTTCTCCGTTTCTTAATCGTGCATTCATGGTAAACAATAATTGAAACTACTAACTCACTTAACATACATCAACAATATCAAATCCTTCATTGTTCATAGTACTGTCGCTATAGGTTGGAAGTTCTGAATCCAAGAAGTTTGATGTGATTTTTTTGTGTTTAATCATTAATGTTGTTTTGAAAGTCATATATTTGATTTTAGGTTCACCATTCATGCATTATGCTATTATTTACTTATTTTTATGCTTTGTGTAGATGAATTTGTTGGTTAAAATGTATGTGCCCTCTCGATATCCAATAGTTTTCAACTACACACACAATAATTATTGTAGGGGTTGGGTTCGAGCACTTCTACTGTTGAGTGAGTGGAATCGAGCTCAGCTAGCCCGATACAATGAATTTGTAAAGAATTGATTCAAGAACTAGGCCTTAGCATATGGACAATGGTCGAGATGGTTGTCGTTGCAATCAGATAGAGATAAACTGGAGATGAATTGAGATTATCTAAAGAAGTTTGTCCTTGGCTCAATCCGAGGAGCTTTATTGTGACAACTGTTGAATGTCCATGGTTCTCCCATCCCCCCCCCCCCTTCTATGATCTATTCTACCTATTATATAGTCCTCTTTGAACGATCTTTACCTTCCACTTGTTGATCATCCAAGCTTATACCTAACCACCTGTCCCGTCAGCCGCCTCACCAATCCTCTTGTTAGTTGCAGCAACTAAGGCTGCACTGTTCATGGGTCACTTCCCCATTAACGTGGCCAGAATGCCAGTGGTGGGCATTTATTATGGAGGTGACAACTTTTCCTTGAACTGCTCCTCCATCATGCTTCCAGGGCTGACTCGTTGTACTTGTCTTTTCCTTGGGATGCGTAAGGAGGCCGCCTTCGGTGGCGTGCTGCTCTTCTTTCTATGATCTCAGCTGTCTAAGCACAAGGTCATCCTCAACGATGTTTCTTGGAAACTTGGGCCCTCTACGTTCATCCTCGGATGTTTCTTCATCCTCGGCGTGGGCCTTGGGCCGGATATAAAATGGGCCGGGGTTGCCAGATTATTAGGCCCCACAATAGCCCATCGAAATCCTGCTGTCAAGCTCCTCGGACGGGGAGGAGGGTTTTGATGTCCTCGGGCCTTTGTCAAGTCTTGTCCTTTGCCAGTGCCAGAGTCTCTTCATTTGTCCAAGGCACGTTCCTGGCGCTTTGGTATACAGAGCGCGCCCTCATTAAATTCTGGCGGGTCCGTGCTCCCCACATTCGACGGTGTGATGGTGATCTAACGGTGGGAGTTTTTTCGCCTTTATGGGCGGGAAACCCGCGTGATCAGTTTTAATTGGGGGTATAAATACTCATTTGAATCGATTTGCCTCTTCACTTTTATATTCAAGAGCTCTTGCGCGCATACCCTGAATTTGGTCAAGTCTCCAACCGAATTTGCGCCCCTTTCAGCATAAGAAGCCTGTCCGACGGGTTTTTTTTTCATTTTCGTAAGTTTCCTTTTCTCCCTAACTCATATTTTCTCTTGGCCATAGGGGAATGCAAGGTTGAATAGCATCTCAAAAACAAAGAACGGAAGCTGATTTTCAAGCAATAACAAATCGCGGAACACTGTATCAAGTAGCCATGCTTCCACCAATAATGGATCTTCTCTTGGCCAACTTTCTGAACTATCTTAGCAAGCTCGTTCCCTATACATAGGTTCCTAAGCCCACGACAGTTCTAGACTAAGCAACTCATTGCGATTGGCGGGGCTGATTCTCAGCCTCCACCATTGTATAAATTGACTCTTCCTCATCTTTTGAAACCCATAGATGTTTACTTGGTAACTCTAGATGATACTCTTCCTTCTGCTTTCCACAATTTTTATTCCCCACTACCAATCCATCCACTAGCCTCATCCATACCCCCTGTCTGTTTTTTTTCCCCTTGGTTGCTATGGTGAATTTTTCCCCCGTGTTGCCCTAATGCCAGCCTGTCTAACTCTCCTCTTCTCAACAGACACGGCTTGCTTTGCCGAAGAAGTTGACTGAACATTAATTACATCATATTGAAATCCCTTAAATTCAGCATTATTCCCATACGTCTTTAAAGCCTCATCACTCTCCCTTATTTGTATGTCAAATAAATCAGCCTCTAAAACCGAAATAGGAATTGAATGTTCGGTCTCCATATTAACTCCCCCATCATTAGGAGCATTAATAGGAGGAGATAATGTTGACTAAACTCAACTCATTGGCTCTATATTAATTATTGACACATATAACCACACTCATTCATACATAAAATAATTCACTACATGTGTTACTTAACCAATCAAATGCTTGAATAATCACTAAATTTGCAATTTTTTTCTTCAATTTTTCTAACTTTATGACAAAAAATTACTATACCATGATAACTATACACACACACATATATATATATAATAAATTCTCTCTATTTTCTAATTATTAAATTATATAAAGTTATATTATATTTATATTGTACACACAAACATCCACATACATGTCATTATTCACACAAATGACATTATAAAAAAAAATAATCCACACAATCAATATTAGACATACTCATACACATATAATAAAAAATTTATAATAAATAGTGATACTTACAATTCATAAACAAATCCCTCAGCGAATGCATTTAATTTTTCACAGAGATTGAAGTAATTAGCGTTCATACCTCTCCTTATGATTCCTCTGTTAAGCTTGTTGATCATAGATGTCACTGTTTCGCTGTCTCCTAGGCAATTAACAATGATTCCATTCTTAATAAGCAACTCCACATCTTTAGTAGTATCGACAAGATGATCCAAAATTATATAGATATCCGTGAAGTATGTGTCTAATCTAATATTACATTGCTCTAATGCCATAACGTTTCTCACAAGATCTTCCATATCATCCTCGAAAGTTAAGGTCGAGCCTTCGTAAACTTTACTCCTGCCTCATGCAGCTGGCTTTTTGTTTGAGTCTTCCGTAAACTTTACTCCTGCCTCATGCAGCTGTGTTGCGGAGTACTTAGGAAAAGTTGTGTCTTGGCCTCTGTCTGGTAGCTTAGAGGATTCAGGTAGTTGAAAAGTTCTAAGCAGATCGGTGAAGTGATTTATTCCCTCATTAGAAACAGAACTGGGGGTTCTATCATAAATGTTCAAGGTCTTAAAGAAGTCAAAAGTAAGTTGAATCAAAGAACGGTTGTTTGAGCCATAGGGAATGCAAGGTTGAATAGCATCTCAAAAACAAAGAACGGAAGCTGATTTTCAAGCAATAACAAGTCGCGGAACACTGTATCAAGTAGCCATGCTTCCACCAATAATGGATCTTCTCTTGGCCAACTTTCTGAACTAAATTTCAAGAAAAGCTCCAAAATGAAGCTCGCATCCAACATGATCATTTTCACAAATTCATCACTTCCAAGCTCAACAACAGTCTTTACATAGCATTGTCGAATGCTATTTTCCATCTGCCTTATATCTCTTTCAAAATCCTCCAAGGTTATGCCGGTTCGTTGTTTGAGGCTCTCGAAGCATCTTTCTTTATGCTTTTCCATAGTTTGAAATTTGTTGTTGCCATGGTGGATTGGACCAACTAAAATAACCTGAGGAGTGTAGGCTTCTTCATTCCATTTGCGAAGGTGATATGGAACCTTGTAGATGCGACACTCAGTTGAAGTTCATATTGAAGCACTTGCAGTTATTTCTAGTTGAATTTCCCTACTTGCTGGTTCTCCATCTATCAACTTCAACTTGTCGTCCCTAATTTCCTATAAAATACACAATAGCCATAGCATTAATAGAAACACTAGTCACTAGCTTTTGGCCCATGTTTTTTTATATTATTTGCGTCAAATGTACGTAAATATTAGCTATTGTTCCGATGAATAATGTTAGAGATACAAACTATTTTATAAAATTTTTTACAAACTGCTAATGTAATGAGTAGTTATTGGTAAATGCAAAAGTGATATTAATGATTGGTCTAGATGAAAACTAATAAGAGGTTGATCATATCAACATTTTGTAAAAATGTTGTAAAATAGTTTGTATCAGTAGCATTTCTTTTGTTCCGATAGCATAAATTTAAAGGCACAATACACACACACACACACACACACACACCACACACACACACACACACACACACACACACACACACACACACACACACGCATTTTATACTATATAAAAAAGTTGAGCTTAAAGTCATGATTGCACCAAGTGATTACTCTCACTAATTAATAAATTAATTTTATATTATTTTTAGGATATATTTCCTCAAATTGAGGGATAATATTTAACAATTGTTTAATTTAAGTAAAACTTTATCATTTAAATTTTAACAAATTTAAATTCTATTCAAACCAAAAGTCTATCATAAAAATTTTTAAACTTTAATCCCAAACAACAACCCAAGTTTTCTTTCTAAAAAAAAAACGCATTTTAAATTATACCTCAACTAAAAGTCTATTATCAATATTTTAAGAACAAATAATTAATATATTATTTTTATGATATAATTCCTCAAATTAAGGGATAATATTTAGCAATTATTTAATTTAGATCAAACATATCATTTAAACTTCAACAATTTTAAATTATATTCAAACTAAAAGTCTATTATCAAAAGAGTAATGCTACAGCCACAAACTATTTTACAACATTTTTACAAAATGTTGATGTGGCCACCCTCTTATTGGTTTTCATTTAAGCCTACTATTAATATTACATTTTCATTTACCAATAATCAATCTACACATCAATAGTTTGTAAATTTTTTTGTAAAATAGTTTGTATCTCTAGCATTATTCTTATTAAAAATTCTAAACTTAAATTGTAGACTAAAACCCACGTTTTCTTTCTAAATATATAAACAATCTTTTGACTTCTGCTTTAACTAAAAGTCTATTATCAATAATTTAAAACAACTAATTAGTAAATTAATTTATATTATTTTTTATGATAAATTTCCTCAAATTAAGGAGATAATATTTAATTTAAATAAAACTAAAAATCTATCATCAAAATTTTCTAAACTTAAATACAACATAACTCACGAATCATATCATATACTATATATATAATAATAAAAGTTGATTAAGAAACCGTGGTTGTGTCAAACGACTACTCTCACTAATTAGTAAATTAATTTTATATTATTTATTAAGATATATTTCCTCAAATTAAGGGATAATATTCAAAAACTATTTAATTTAGGTATAATTTAATCATTTAAATTTCAACAAATTTAAATTCTATTTAAACTAAATTCTATTATAAAAAATTATGAAATTGAATCTCAAACAACTACCCAAGTTTTCTTTCTTTAAAAATAAAAATAAAAAATAAAAAATAAAAAACCCATGTTTTGACTTTTACTCTAACTAAAAGTCATTAATTTACTAATGTTCCTATTATACCCCTACTTTATTTTCAAAAATATTTAAAAAGAAAACTAAAAAATATTTTAAAAAATAATCTAATTGAGGCACCTTTTTAGTTGTCTCATTAAGAATAACTCCCTTTTTTTTATTTAAAAAATGCTAATAAATTTATTTAAGGGTAGTTTTATATACTTATACATTTTTATAAGGCAGAAAAACAATAAATGATGTTCCCTTAAAAAGTTTGACTTTTGAAATATAACAAATAAATTGAGACGGAGGGAGTATTTGTTATGATATATTTCCTCAAATTATGGTGAGAACATTTAACAACTATTTAATTTAAATAAAACTAAAAGTCTATCATCAAAATTTTCTAAACTTAAATACAACNTGATACTTACAATTCATAAACACTTACTATTACTTTAGAGTTAAAAATACTTGTACTAAGGGTGCATGAAATTTAAGTCAAGGTGTGCAAAAATATTTTAAAGAAAAAATTAATGTATTAAATTAAAAAAATTAAATATATATATATATATATATATTTTTTTTTTTTTTTTTTTGAAGTCAGGGGGTTCATTTGAACCCCCTGACCAAAGAGTACCGTCGCCCCTGCAGTCCTTTGGTAACGCGGTTTCAGGCTGCACTTTTTTACGGTATAACTTTTTTCTAGGTATGGTTGCCTTCCGAACCTCCAAGCATTTTGCTCAAGGATCAATCAACGGATTTTATTAATTGAAGTTGAAGATACATATATAGTAAACAAGAATGCGGAAACACAACAATTGTGTATTATTATTTATTTTACGCAAGAATGCGGAAACACAAAAATTTATCACTGAGCAATCAAACAAACACCCAAATTACACGCGCTTTGGACCTATACTACTTTTGATAGTAAATATTGTTTGTAATACAGTGAGTGCCAGAATAATAAAAGCCGCGATGGTAGCAGTTCCTTTCCAAGGAGAGTTAAAATATTGACGTATTAATTTCGCCTTATTTCTGTTCCAAAATCCCTCAGCGAATGCATTTAATTTTTCACAGAGATTGAAGTAATTAGCGTTCATACCTCTCCTTATGATTCCTCTGTTAAGCTTGTTGATCATAGATGTCACTGTTTCGCTGTCTCCTAGGCAATTAACAATGATTCCATTCTTAATAAGCAACTCCACATCTTTAGTAGTATCGACAAGATGATCCAAAATTATATAGATATCCGTGAAGTATGTGTCTAATCTAATATTACATTGCTCTAATGCCATAACGTTTCTCACAAGATCTTCCATATCATCCTCGAAAGTTAAGGTCGAGCCTTCGTAAACTTTACTCCTGCCTCATGCAGCTGGCTTTTTGTTTGAGTCTTCCGTAAACTTTACTCCTGCCTCATGCAGCTGTGTTGCGGAGTACTTAGGAAAAGTTGTGTCTTGGCCTCTGTCTGGTAGCTTAGAGGATTCAGGTAGTTGAAAAGTTCTAAGCAGATCGGTGAAGTGATTTATTCCCTCATTAGAAACAGAACTGGGGGTTCTATCATAAATGTTCAAGGTCTTAAAGAAGTCAAAAGTAAGTTGAATCAAAGAACGGTTGTTTGAGCCATAGGGGAATGCAAGGTTGAATAGCATCTCAAAAACAAAGAACGGAAGCTGATTTTCAAGCAATAACAAGTCGCGGAACACTGTATCAAGTAGCCATGCTTCCACCAATAATGGATCTTCTCTTGGCCAACTTTCTGAACTAAATTTCAAGAAAAGCTCCAAAATGAAGCTCGCATCCAACATGATCATTTTCACAAATTCATCACTTCCAAGCTCAACAACAGTCTTTACATAGCATTGTCGAATGCTATTTTCCATCTGCCTTATATCTCTTTCAAAATCCTCCAAGGTTATGCCGGTTCGTTGTTTGAGGCTCTCGAAGCATCTTTCTTTATGCTTTTCCATAGTTTGAAATTTGTTGTTGCCATGGTGGATTGGACCAACTAAAATAACCTGAGGAGTGTAGGCTTCTTCATTCCATTTGCGAAGGTGATATGGAACCTTGTAGATGCGACACTCAGTTGAAGTTCATATTGAAGCACTTGCAGTTATTTCTAGTTGAATTTCCCTACTTGCTGGTTCTCCATCTATCAACTTCAACTTGTCGTCCCTAATTTCCTATAAAATACACAATAGCCATAGCATTAATAGAAACACTAGTCACTAGCTTTTGGCCCATGTTTTTTTATATTATTTGCGTCAAATGTACGTAAATATTAGCTATTGTTCCGATGAATAATGTTAGAGATACAAACTATTTTATAAAATTTTTTACAAACTGCTAATGTAATGAGTAGTTATTGGTAAATGCAAAAGTGATATTAATGATTGGTCTAGATGAAAACTAATAAGAGGTTGATCATATCAACATTTTGTAAAAATGTTGTAAAATAGTTTGTATCAGTAGCATTTCTTTTGTTCCGATAGCATAAATTTAAAGGCACAATACACACACACACACACACACACACACACACACACACACACACACACACACACACACACACACACACACACACACGCATTTTATACTATATAAAAAAGTTGAGCTTAAAGTCATGATTGCACCAAGTGATTACTCTCACTAATTAATAAATTAATTTTATATTATTTTTAGGAAACAACACAACTCATAATTTTTGTTTTTTGTTTTTTTTTTTTTTTTCATCAAGTTGCATCTTATTAAATTAATATTTTACTAGGACATTAAGCTAAAATATTCTTGACTAAGGGATAAGAATTAAGATCCTATAAGATCCTAAACTACAACATTATTGTTATTAGCTGCCCATGGTACTCTTCTGTACGTGACATTAATTGGACATTATTTTGGGAGAAGTGTTAGGTTCATAAATCACAATAAATGGCAAAACTAAATTATTAGTTTCTAAAGTTTACCTACTGAGCGTTTTAGTTCTTAAAATTTCAATGGAGCTCTATTAGTCCTTAAAGTTTTAAAAGTAAACACAATTGCTTACTTTACTAACTTCCATTAGTTTCTTTGCTTACATGTTTAACGGAATAATGAGTAGACGTATTTTTAATGATTTGGTAACCCTGTCATATCAATTGCAATATCTAAAAATAAAATCGTTGCAATGTAACTTAATTGACCGAATCAAAATTTGACACTTCATTGAAAAATACAACCCAGCACCAAGTCACCAAAATTGTAATGGAACCTTAAAAATCTCTCTGTGTGTGTGTGTGTGTGTAAATTTTAGCAAAACATGAAACATCTAATAAATACGGCGAGACAAGGAGGACTCAAGACAGCTTACTACAACAAATATAACTTTTTTCAAGGGTCAAAACCCTTAAAAAAAGTATTAAAAAACCTTGAAAAAATTTATTTTAAGAGTCCAATTGACTCTTGATAACCCTCGAAACATATACCGTTGAAAAAGAAATTTTGAAGGCCTTCGTGACCCTTAAATAACCTTTTACCAAGGTTTAAAATATTTATATTTACAACCCTTGATAAATAAGGTTATTTAAGGCGTCTCTTGACCCTCAAAATAAGATTTTATTTTATTTTTAAAAAAAAAAAAAAACCACAATCATGCACAATATATATATATATATATATAGACACACAAAAATTCACAATTGTTGAGATGATATGCTATGATATTAATGTATAGCAAAAGTGGTATATTGCTACATTTACACTTTCTTTGATCTCCAAACTCAAACCTACAAATTATTGTCAATTATTGTTTAAGAAAAGATATCAACAACCACACTTCGTACAAAGACCAAATCTGTCCAAGAGTTAAAGTTTTGATACATTTTATTCTTCATCATCATCTCCAAAGCAAGAAGTTATCAGCTAGTACAATTAAAATATATCTACACACCTTTCATGGGAGTGTTTGACTTGGTAAAGCAACTAGAAGCAAATGGCAAGCAAAAGACATATATGTATTGCATGCTTCACCTTGAAGCCTTTTGACCTCTAATTTCTACTAAGTGATTGTTTCAACATAGTTGATTTTTGAAAATATGTCCACCAAATATCATTTTTTTTTTTTTTGTGAAAAATTTATTTGGTTATTTAGAAAGTGTATTTACTATTAAGTGCATATACGTGTTAATGCAGCAAATCAGAAACTCATTGGCAAGCTGAGCAGAAACTTTTCAAGAAGTGACTGCTAAGAACTGTCAGAAACTAGACAACAAGAACAGCCCAAAAATAGTATAAGTAAATATCAAATAAAGTGACCGATATTTACTTATGTAGAAGCCCACCGTCATGTCCTAAAACAGGTATTTATGGATGTAGTGTAAGACACACACACACACAGACAAAAACATTGTATATCACAAGAATAGGGATAACTCACCTACCCAGAATGAAAGAAATAATTCTCCCGGCCAATTTTGTTGGTGTTGACTGATAGAAGTTGTACCAGGTACAAGCAAGCTGCAAAAGAAGAAATAATAGAATCTAGTCAACTGCCAAAAGAGTGATAGTTGTACAAGGCATGACATAGTATAAACCTATGTAAAGGGTAAAAACTAAATAAGAGAAATCAGATAGATCCCAGTCATATAACAGCTCACCACATATAGACAGAACAATCGGAAGGTAATTTTTTTTTTTTTTTTTTTTTTAAAGCAGGGAGAGGGGTGGGAAAGAAGAAGAATTTTGGCACTCTAAAGTTGAGTCAGCACATATGTTCTGAAGACTAAACATGGCTAATAGAATCTGCAGGTTGGCTTTAAATTATATACCTTTTAATTTCTATAGAAGTAAAGTTCTATGTAAAAAGCATGTGCAATTGAGATCCACCAAGACTTTCACTGAAGACTGAACAAATTGCTTTGATAACATAAGTACATTGTTAAGAGCAAAAGCAAGAAGAAAAAGCACCACTTTGCAATCGATCAAATAAACCTCAAACTGCATTATGAAACATTCCACATGCTTCATTGACCCTACCAGATAAATGTGGAGCTCAAAGTGTTCGCTATCAAACAAATGCAGATTTTGGGCAAATTTCCAATATGTTGTCTGCAATAGATGAAGAGCAAAA
This sequence comes from Quercus suber, assembly GCF_002906115.3. Classification (NCBI taxonomy): domain Eukaryota; kingdom Viridiplantae; phylum Streptophyta; class Magnoliopsida; order Fagales; family Fagaceae; genus Quercus; species Quercus suber. The sequence goes on from NW_027069548.1 coordinate 1,458,323, forward strand.
GAAAATTTTAATAAACATCACCTCTCCACAAGCTGGTAAATATGGCACTAGAAATTTAGTCTTCAATCGCAATATTCATATATCTACCTAAACAAGAATGCTTTAAAAAAATAGAAGCAATAAGCATTTCCAGCATATTAAAAAAGATTACTCGGTCAATCAGCAAATTAGTGGAAATAGTGTAGGTTATACACTCATCACAGGATCCTAGAATAATACAAGATGAAGCATTTCAAGCATAGTTAATAACACATACAGTTATTTGTGTTATTAACTTATTATTGTTATAAGTTTAAGAAGCGAGAATGCCAAAAAGAAGTATATAAAAAATTGGTAAAAAATAAAAATAAAAATAACTTTTCAAGAAGTTTACTTTTTACACACCACACATTAAACACAAAAACTGCACACACATACAGTGCAAATGATGAAACTTTTGGTCATAGACATGACAACTGAAAAATACAAGTAGCTTACTAAATTTCTGTGATATACAGGCCATAAAATCAAAATTACACATTTTACAGTTACAATAAAAGGATGGTTCTTCTCAAAAAACGAAGGAAAAGTTTCTAATTCAAGGGGATTGAATGAAACTTCACCTATTGGATATGTGTTTCTTCAGAACATGTATTAAAAGAACATAGAAGAAGCACAATTCATCAGACAGTTTTTCTTACCCTGCCAAATGAAAACTATTTCATTCTCATTCAATTTCAATGCATCAATTTTACTAAAAAAAATTCAAACTTACAATCAAAAAAAGATTTTATATATAAAATTGAATCAGGCTAAAGCTTCGGATTGGACCTAAAACAAAAATGAACCAGGAAATGCATAGCAAAATGAAGAAAATGAGAAATAATGTAATCAACACCTTCTGCTTTTTTAAGCCAGGGATCTATTTTGAATCAAAGCCAGTTTGGCGTGATTCCAATTCTGTATCCAAACCCTAGCCCCTAATTTATACTATTACTTGCTCTCTAAGCCCGTAAAACACTAGGACTACGCAAAATTGGACTAATACTTTGTAGTCTCTCGACCAGTGAAGAGAATGACAGAGAAAACAAGAGAGATTAGGACAACTTCAAATTTTTTTTCTCGGGAAATAAACAGAGAGTTAGATAGAGAGAGACCTGTAATCGAACAAAGAAGTGGAAGAGATGATATTTCCGACCACCATGCCCTTTGCTCGTCATCGGAGATGATATCGCCGCCCACCGTGCCTCAAATAGTCGCCGAAGCTAAGTCGTCGACCACTGCACCTTTGAGTATTCTAAGAGAGAGTTGGAGAGCTACGAATCCACGAGGTTTAGATCTAACTAAATGAAATGGTTTTCTCCTTTTATTTTTCAAATTATAGGCTTTATTTCGTTGATTGAAAATTTTGGAATATCTTTATTTTGAGGGTCGCGTGAAAGTGGTGCTGAAAAATGTAATATTTTGGAGCCAAAACTCTCGCGGGTATGCTGCTAAAACTGGTTCACATTTTTTTAAAACGGTTGTATCAGCTTATTTCAAGGGTTTTAATGAACCTTGAAATAAAGGCTGCGTTTGTTTTGAGTGAAATTCATTTTCAGAAATAGTTTTCTATATTTTCGGGTGTTTAGTTGCGCCGAAAAATGCAATTTTCCAGAAATCATTTTCAGTTGACTCACGGTCAAGGGTGAAAATGATTTACGGAATCATTTTCACTTCAAATGAATTCCGGAAAATGGAGAGGAAGAGAGAGCATGAAGACAGAGAGAGGGAAAGAGAGCACCTTTAGCCCCCGCCGAGGAGCCCAGACACGCCGGAGACGTCGCCGGCGAACCCCGAGCACCGCGCCGATCTTGCCTTCGATCGCACTACCGCCGATCTCCCCGGCAATCGCCTTCGATCACCTCCGCTCGATCCCGCGATCTAGCCTTCGCACCGCGCCTCGCCGTGAACCCAGCGCTCGATCTCGATCTCGATCCCCGAAGAACCCAGCGCTCTTCGCACCGCGCCTTGCCGTCGATCGTCGATCGTCGTCACCGCGCCGTCGATCGCTTCCTCGATCTCTCAGCTTTTTTTTTCTTTTTTTTTTTTTTTTAAGTTTGATTGTTGTTGTTGTTTTTTTTTTTTTTTGATGAACTGGTTGTTGTTGTTGTTGTTGTTGCCGGAATTTGCTATTGTTGTTGTTATTGTTGTGTTGTTGCCGGAATTTGCTGTTGTTGTTGTTGTTGTTGTGTTGTTGCCGGAATTTGCTGCCGAAAAATAGCATTTTCCAAATAGAACCAAACACATGAAAATATTTTCCACAACAATTTTCATAATTCAACCAAACACTTAAAAATATTTTCCTTTTCCGGAAAATAGCATTTCCGGAAAATATGTATTTTCCGGAAAACGTTTTACACGAAACAAACACAGCCTAAAAAATTTCAAGTAAATAATACCATACAAGATGTTCTTCCTCTGTGTAACAGAACAAAACTTCACATCCATCTCTGCACCATGAAAAAAAAAATTATATCAACAAAAATATAATGTATACTAAACATAACATTAGAACCTATATTCAAGTAACAAAGTACATGGCTAGCACTATATGATCTTAGTTCAGCTTGGCAATCAACATGAGTAGTATCATTATATGATCTTACTTCGGCTTGGCAACCAACATGAGCAGTATCATACATTAGTTACAGGGAACCATCAATATTAATCTAGGCAGCCCAATTCCATGTAAAGTTTATAGACATTGATAATAAATAGGATACAAACTAAAACAAGGAATAATAGCCATTAAACCCCAAACTCACAACATGAATAGCATCATAAATTAGCTACAAGGAACCATCAAAATTAATATGTAAAGTTTATAGACATTGATAATAAGATAGTAATACAAATTAAAAACAATGATAGCAAATAAACCCCAAACTCACAATTCCAAACCCCAACTCTAAGT
>NW_027069548.1:1469725-1503688 GCF_002906115.3 Quercus suber
ACACACACACACACACACACACACACACACACACACACACACACACACACACACACACACACACACACACACACGCATTTTATACTATATAAAAAAGTTGAGCTTAAAGTCATGATTGCACCAAGTGATTACTCTCACTAATTAATAAATTAATTTTATATTATTTTTAGGATATATTTCCTCAAATTGAGGGATAATATTTAACAATTGTTTAATTTAAGTAAAACTTTATCATTTAAATTTTAACAAATTTAAATTCTATTCAAACCAAAAGTCTATCATAAAAATTTTTAAACTTTAATCCCAAACAACAACCCAAGTTTTCTTTCTAAAAAAAAAACGCATTTTAAATTATACCTCAACTAAAAGTCTATTATCAATATTTTAAGAACAAATAATTAATATATTATTTTTATGATATAATTCCTCAAATTAAGGGATAATATTTAGCAATTATTTAATTTAGATCAAACATATCATTTAAACTTCAACAATTTTAAATTATATTCAAACTAAAAGTCTATTATCAAAAGAGTAATGCTACAGCCACAAACTATTTTACAACATTTTTACAAAATGTTGATGTGGCCACCCTCTTATTGGTTTTCATTTAAGCCTACTATTAATATTACATTTTCATTTACCAATAATCAATCTACACATCAATAGTTTGTAAATTTTTTTGTAAAATAGTTTGTATCTCTAGCATTATTCTTATTAAAAATTCTAAACTTAAATTGTAGACTAAAACCCACGTTTTCTTTCTAAATATATAAACAATCTTTTGACTTCTGCTTTAACTAAAAGTCTATTATCAATAATTTAAAAACAACTAATTAGTAAATTAATTTATATTATTTTTTATGATAAATTTCCTCAAATTAAGGAGATAATATTTAATTTAAATAAAACTAAAAATCTATCATCAAAATTTTCTAAACTTAAATACAACATAACTCACGAATCATATCATATACTATATATATAATAATAAAAGTTGATTAAGAAACCGTGGTTGTGTCAAACGACTACTCTCACTAATTAGTAAATTAATTTTATATTATTTATTAAGATATATTTCCTCAAATTAAGGGATAATATTCAAAAACTATTTAATTTAGGTATAATTTAATCATTTAAATTTCAACAAATTTAAATTCTATTTAAACTAAAATTCTATTATAAAAAATTATGAAATTGAATCTCAAACAACTACCCAAGTTTTCTTTCTTTAAAAATAAAAATAAAAAATAAAAAATAAAAAACCCATGTTTTGACTTTTACTCTAACTAAAAGTCATTAATTTACTAATGTTCCTATTATACCCCTACTTTATTTTCAAAAATATTTAAAAAGAAAACTAAAAAATATTTTAAAAAATAATCTAATTGAGGCACCTTTTTAGTTGTCTCATTAAGAATAACTCCCTTTTTTTTAATTTAAAAAATGCTAATAAATTTATTTAAGGGTAGTTTTATATACTTATACATTTTTATAAGGCAGAAAAAACAATAAATGATGTTCCCTTAAAAAGTTTGACTTTTGAAATATAACAAATAAATTGAGACGGAGGGAGTATTTGTTATGATATATTTCCTCAAATTATGGTGAGAACATTTAACAACTATTTAATTTAAATAAAACTAAAAGTCTATCATCAAAATTTTCTAAACTTAAATACAACACAACTCATAATTTTTGTTTTTTGTTTTTTTTTTTTTTTTTCATCAAGTTGCATCTTATTAAATTAATATTTTACTAGGACATTAAGCTAAAATATTCTTGACTAAGGGATAAGAATTAAGATCCTATAAGATCCTAAACTACAACATTATTGTTATTAGCTGCCCATGGTACTCTTCTGTACGTGACATTAATTGGACATTATTTTGGGAGAAGTGTTAGGTTCATAAATCACAATAAATGGCAAAACTAAATTATTAGTTTCTAAAGTTTACCTACTGAGCGTTTTAGTTCTTAAAATTTCAATGGAGCTCTATTAGTCCTTAAAGTTTTAAAAGTAAACACAATTGCTTACTTTACTAACTTCCATTAGTTTCTTTGCTTACATGTTTAACGGAATAATGAGTAGACGTATTTTTAATGATTTGGTAACCCTGTCATATCAATTGCAATATCTAAAAATAAAATCGTTGCAATGTAACTTAATTGACCGAATCAAAATTTGACACTTCATTGAAAAATACAACCCAGCACCAAGTCACCAAAATTGTAATGGAACCTTAAAAATCTCTCTGTGTGTGTGTGTGTGTGTAAATTTTAGCAAAACATGAAACATCTAATAAATACGGCGAGACAAGGAGGACTCAAGACAGCTTACTACAACAAATATAACTTTTTTCAAGGGTCAAAACCCTTAAAAAAAGTATTAAAAAACCTTGAAAAAATTTATTTTAAGAGTCCAATTGACTCTTGATAACCCTCGAAACATATACCGTTGAAAAAGAAATTTTGAAGGCCTTCGTGACCCTTAAATAACCTTTTACCAAGGTTTAAAATATTTATATTTACAACCCTTGATAAATAAGGTTATTTAAGGCGTCTCTTGACCCTCAAAATAAGATTTTATTTTATTTTTAAAAAAAAAAAAAAACCACAATCATGCACAATATATATATATATATATATAGACACACAAAAATTCACAATTGTTGAGATGATATGCTATGATATTAATGTATAGCAAAAGTGGTATATTGCTACATTTACACTTTCTTTGATCTCCAAACTCAAACCTACAAATTATTGTCAATTATTGTTTAAGAAAAGATATCAACAACCACACTTCGTACAAAGACCAAATCTGTCCAAGAGTTAAAGTTTTGATACATTTTATTCTTCATCATCATCTCCAAAGCAAGAAGTTATCAGCTAGTACAATTAAAATATATCTACACACCTTTCATGGGAGTGTTTGACTTGGTAAAGCAACTAGAAGCAAATGGCAAGCAAAAGACATATATGTATTGCATGCTTCACCTTGAAGCCTTTTGACCTCTAATTTCTACTAAGTGATTGTTTCAACATAGTTGATTTTTGAAAATATGTCCACCAAATATCAGCAGCAAGTGGGGAGCCCAATCTGCATGAATGGAAAGGCCAATTATAAAGAAATAAGCAGAAAAGAAGTTAACCACTCTAAATAGGCAAATTCCATAAAATAATAAAGCCTAAATTTCAACTTGATTGAAACCAAATTAAAGACATCAGAAAGAATCAATATCGCATGGAAACTAATATTACCCGTCCTACCAAATATCAGTAGTAAGTGGAGAACCAAGCAAGCAAATTTAACATCCATACTCCAAAACCCAGAACAGGGGTCACAATCATTAACAATCTTTGCTTAGATATATTAAACCAACAAAAAAAAAAAAAAAAAAAAAAAAGTCCATCTTTCAACATACCTAGATCATAAAACCTATCACAGAATCCAAATAACAAGTATACTTGATCAGCAAACAAGTATTTTTTGTAGCCTACAGGAAAGGCCCAGATTGTCACTCCCATTCTGCTCAAGTAATGTATAATTGAACCATTTTATCTTTGGATTGTGTTAGCTTTGTTGTCTTTCATATTTCTAGTTCAGAATGTAAGATATTTGATAAAAGTATGAAACAATATGTAACAATGTATGGTAGTGTCCAGTTGGGAAATTTATCAAACAGATAAGTATAGGCAAACTATTTGGAAATGTTGTTTTTTTTTTTTTTTTTTGATGAACTGATTATTGTTGTTGTTGTGGTTGCCGAAATTTGTTGTTGTTGTTGTGGCCGGAATTTGTTGTAGGAAAATAGCATTTTCCTAATTGAACCAAACACATGAAAATATTTTTCACACCAATTTTCATAATACAACCAAAACACTTAAAAATATTTTCCTTTTCTGGAAAATAGCATTTCCGGAAAATATGTATTTTCCGGAAAATATTTTACGGGAACCAAACGGACCCAAAGTTAGCCTTACGCGTCTATTTTCAGCGTCTGTTTGGACCTTTTTAGGAGACCCTTGGAAATAGAGTGTCGAAAAAAGTGAAGTTTTTTGTAGTGGCTACCGCTTGATTTGGATCAAAGTATCCAAAGACCATCAGATCTTCAAAGAGAGACAACACACACGAAGTCTTATAAGATCCTAAACTACAACATTCATGAAGCTTGATTTTTAGCGTATATCCCATAAAAGCAAGCCCAAAGAATTTACCTAGATTGTCATAGTTTTCTTGTTCAACCTAAGCTGAATTTTTGCGCAGAGATTAGACCAATGATCAAAGTCAAATACCAAGAAAATTATATAATATTAAAAATGAGAGAGATAAATGGAGAAAAAGAAATTTTCCTCTTGGGTTACTGAGAAATTTAATTTTAAATCTGTAAAGTCCATATTTTTAGATAGGCAACTATGAACAAATTGTAACCTTTAGAACTTAGTTTTGTCTAGTGTGTTTAGTCTAGAAATATTCAAAAACAAGACAAATGAAATTCTGCCCAATTGAAGACTCAAGAAAATAGGAAAATAAGTGCAGAAAAGTCTCACTCATGTCAATCGATTGAGATACACATCTCAGCTAATCGAGATTTACAGATTAGCTACCTGTGGTGCTCTTCTGTACAGGACATTAATTGGGCATTATTTTGGGAAAAGTGTTATCTTCATAAATCACAATAAATTTTAGGTAGTAAGTTGTTACTGGTTCTAATTTAAATTCACTACTGAAATTCCTTTTTTATGCCCAGTAATAGGCAATAACAATTTGTTACTTAAAATTTGTTATGAAAATATTAAAAAAAACATAACATTCCTCTTATTTCTCGCAGATCTAGTCTCTCCTCTCAAATCTAAAAATTTCCAATAGATAGAGTTCCAGTTCTGAGATAAAATGGCTTCCTTTAACCAGAACCTTTCGTCTTATTGGGTGTTTTTTAATTGCTTCACTTTCTTCCAAAGAAGAGGCCACATTTTGTTTAATTGCTGATAATTAATCAAAAGTGGTTAATTGAACAAATCAAATTTATTTTGGTAGTTGAAAACAGTCACACACCATTACTGTTATTAGCTGCCCATGGTACTCTTCTGTATATAACATTAATTTTTCATTGTTTTGGGAGAACTGCTATGTTCACAACATTCCTAGTAAGTTGTTTCTAGCTTTAATTTAAATCCATTATTGAAATTATTTTTTTGTTCACATATAACAACCAATAACAACACGTCAAGATGTCATGATTTGTTTCAAAAGTATTATAATGACATAGCATTTCTCTTATTTCTTGTGGATCCTCTCAAGTCTAGAAATTTCCATTAGATGGAGTTCCAATTCTAAGATAAAATGGCTTCCTTCAAGTTGAGTTGCATACAATCTCATTATAATAACATTCCAGAGAAGTGGATTTACGGGGGGAAAAGGGTTTCTTTTGTCTCCACAAAAGACAAATACAACTGGGTTTTTTTCTAACTACTTTGGTAGCATGCTCTGGAGAAATACAAATGGGTTTTGAATTTTGTACAACTGGGTTTGTAAAATAGTTTATTCAATTTTCTAAAACCCATATGGGACTTTGGAGAAATACATCAGGGTTTTTGTCAATTGATGAGGGGTCGAATGAGCCAGAAGCCCAATTTTGAAAAGCCACAATAACATGATGGGGTAAAATTTCTTGAATGGGTCCTAAAATAGTACACCGTCACCATTATAGGAACTAATTAGGGAGAGGAATCTTAAGCATTTTTGTATCAAAATGATGAAACCAAGAATGGCTCATTTCTTTATTTTATATATAAAACATTTTGAACATTGCAACTACGTAATCCCATTAGCTATAATATTGAGGATTGTGGGGCCCGTGGGCTTGATAGCCTCAGCCCATCGTGCAGTAGGCCCAAGGCCCACGCCGAGGAAGGATGACCATTCAAGGCTAAATTAGGGAGAGACTCTTTTTTGGATTCACGCCGAGGACCTCTTCGTCCTCGGCATAGTTAGGATAACTTTGGGAAGGGACAAGCCCAGAGCAAGCTGTCACCTCTACACTTAATGCATTCACCAAACCCCTTTGGCCGCATTAATGGGGATGCAACCCCTTAGCAGGGCAACGTTGATCAGGGTGAACCACTTGAGTGTTGATAAGGCCTCTGATAGGACGGACGATCAGAAGAAAGGCGAATGGATGATCAACAGATGGAAGAACGAGATAGGACAATAAAGACTATATAAAGAGGAGTGAGTAAAGTAAAAAGGGGGGGGGGGGGAAAGAAAAAAGGAGGCCTCCTCGGCCATGAGCCGAGGAGTATCCCCCAGTGGTAAATGGTTCTAAGTATTTCTTTTATAATAAAAGAAAAGAGTTCATGCTCCCGAAACGCCGGCTAGCACCTAAACCTTCGATCCACTCTCTAAAAATTTATTGTTTGGGCTTGTTGAGCTGAAAACCCATTCATACTCTGGGTCCAATCCAAATTGAGTCCCTACAATTGGCGCCGTCTGTGGGGAGGATTAGTGCGCTGGCCGGTGCACCAGGCGATTGTTCTAAGTGGTCGTTTTACAGTAGGTTGGCTACGTATAAAAAAAAATCACAAGAAAATGGAAGATTTGACAGCGAAAAGAGAAATCTTGATATTATTTCATAAATAGAAAAAGTACAAAACACAATCAGAGGCTTAGGCAGTCGTGTTTTACAAACAAATTTACAAGCTAATTCTACAATCAGAGGCCCAGGTGGACCTGTCCTAGAACTAGCTAGAGGGAAGTGTCAACCCGTTCCCTTATTGGCACCAAGAGAATGGGAGAACTTGACAATAAGAGGGCGGAAGGGGGCTGAGACTGGCTCACTTCAAAGCCACCAACAACTCCTTTCTCGGAGCGGCGGAGCTTGAAAAAAGCGAGGAGCAGATGCAGGGGCTCCGGGACGCCCTCCCCCGTGATGTTCCCTTGATTCTCTCCAATCCTCACGAGCGTTGGCCGTTGGAGACGGCAACACTCGAGCACCGCCCATGACATGAATTCATACGTCTCCTTCGTCGGGGGTGCGATCCGAGGAGAGATATTAGGTACTTCAACAACATCCCTCCGGGCCACCTTGTATGGCGCCATCGGGGTTACGCCTAGATTCTGCCGCACCGGAAGCCCAGTGGGGGCTGCGGTCACAACGACTCTTGGCACGGATGTCCTCACACCCGCCCAAAGCCGCCCCATATCTGCCAACTCCGGTCACAATTCCGGCGGGGTTATTAAAGGGGCTTGGGGAGCTGAAAGGGTGTGTTCTTTCTGTTTGTGTTGGGAGGTTCATGGAGTATGGAGAAACCATCCCCCCGGAAAGCCTTATACAGAGGATGAGGGTTTGTGAGAATTAATTCATGCAGAATTCGAAAAGAGAGTTATCAGCAGGGCTAATAATGAAGCAACCAAATTCCAAGGGGGCTGTAGACCGTTGGACTCGTGTTAATTCACGAGGACATTAATGAAGGCGCGTTTCGCGCACTGAAGCGTCAAGCGCGGAATACGAACAGCCAAGGGACGCTTCGTAAATGAAAAAGATGGGGGCTCGAGCTAGAGGCGAGATCAACACCACGTGTAAAGATCATAATCCGACCCAAAGAGGAATCGTCTCCAGTAAAGCGGTCCAAAGGCAAACCCCTACTTACAGAAAAATAGAAGTGATAGACAGAACCAAGGCATTGCATGGTCCTCAGACTCAAGCCTATGGGAAAACTAATCACACCATTATATCTGGGTACTAGACAGAACCAAGGTATTGCATGGTCCTCAGACTCAAACCTATGGGGAAACTAGATACTTACAGAAAAATAGAAGTGATAGACAGAACCAAGGCATTGCATGGTCCTCGGACTCAAGCCTATGGGAAAACTAATCACACCATTATATCTGGGTACTAGACAGAACCAAGGTATTGCATGGTCCTCGGACTCAAACCTATGGGGAAACTAGATACTTACAGAAAAATAGAAGTGATAGACAGAACCAAGGCATTGCATGGTCCTCGGACTCAAGCCTATGGGAAAACTAATCACACCATTATATCTGGGTACTAGACAGAACCAAGGTATTGCATGGTCCTCGGACTCAAACCTATGAGGAAACTAGATACTTACAGAAAAATAGAAGTGATAGACAAAACCAAGGCATTGCATGGTTCTCGGACTCAAGCCTATGGGAAAACTAATCACACCATTATACCTGGGTACTAGACAGAACCAAGGTATTGCATGGTCCTCGGACTCAAACCTATAGGGAAACTAGATACTTACAGAAAAATAGAAGTAATAGACAGAACCAAGGCATTGCATGGTCCTCGGACTCAAGCCTATGGGAAAACTAATCACACCATTATACCTGGGTACTAGACAGAACCAAGGTATTGCATGGTCCTCAGACTCAAACCTATGGGGAAACTAGATACTTACAGAAAAATAGAAATGATAGACAGAACCAAGGCATTGCATGGTCCTCGGACTCAAGCCTATGGGAAAACTAATCACACCATTATATCTGGGTACTAGACAGAACCAAGGTATTGCATGATCCTCGGACTCAAACCTATAGGGAAACTAGATACTTACAGAAAAATAGAAGTGATAGACAGAACCAAGGCATTGCATGGTCCTCGGACCCAAGCCTATGGGAAAACTAATCACACCATTATACCTGGGTACTAAACAGAACCAAGGTATTGCATGGTCCTCGGACTCAAACCTATGGGAAAACTAGATACTTACAGAAAAATAGAAGTGATAGACAGAACCAAGGTATTGCATGGTCCAAGGACTCGAACCTATGGAGAAAATAACTATCTGTAGAAAAACCAAAGCGTTACCTAGAGTCAAGCTATAATACAGTCCTTAGATTTATATTTGAAGGATAACAGATGATCTCATGAGACTAACTCCAGAATAGAATACAAGTATTGAGCAGAATATTAAAGTAAGGCAAATAAAAGAAAATATCCATAGTCGGAAGCAAAGTATTGAGCATTCTGTTCAGACAGAAAATGTACAGTCTCCTTACAACGCCATCGAGGTAAGAAACAAAACGAAATAAAACAGAAAGTAAACAGAACTATCCTATGTCATACGCCAGTCTTCCCAACTCTGTAGGCAAATTAACTCGATAAGCAGATCAAAGGGCTTTAGCCAATGCCTAGAGGCCTTGTCTTGGAAGGTCCGCGGGTATGGCCGGGGAGTCTGCAGAAGGTCTCGCCATGTCTTGGGGCATTTCCTGACCCCCAGTTCTGACTCCCCCTAACGCTCTCTGGGGTTCAACCTCCTCGGGGGGTTGGTCAGCTGAAGATGTATCCTCGGCGGTCTTGTTGTGGCTCTCACTCGCTGGTAATGCGAACCCCTTCTCGAGTGCAGCAGGGGCAGTCTCGCGAATTGCAATGGGGTAATATACCCTGTCCTTCCTCCTAAGGTCAGATGAGGCATTAACCCCTGCTTGGTTGAGGGCTTCATGCCAGGTCTCCGAACAAAAATGTCTGCACACTGCAGGAACTTTAGCCCGAAGGGTGGCTTCAGTCTTAGCCACCCCATCTGCGAAAGCCTCCTCCTCCGCCTGCTCTACTGAGCGCTCAGCATCTATTCTTGCAAACACCGCCTCGTCTTTGGCTCTCACAGCCTCGTCCCTGGCGTACTTGGCAATACCTTTCTCATGGATTGCCTCGGCCAACTTTTTCTTCAGGTCGGCAATGTCCTCTTTGGCAGCCTGTAGGTGGCCCTCGACGTCTTGCAAGCGATTGGTTTGATCCTCAGCTTGCTTCCTAGCCGCGGCTAAGTCGGAGGCAGCGGTGTCCCTGGCCTTTGTCATCTCCTCTAGATTCTCGGTCACCTTTTTTAGGTCGGCCTCAGATCTCTTGAGGGTACTGGCAGCTTTTAAGAACTTGTCACACTCTTGCGCTAAGGCGCTGCTCTGGCCATCGACCTCCTTGTCTAACCTGAAACGAGCCTGGATAGCTTGCCAATAAAAACAAGTAACTCCGTAAAGAGAAAGGAAGGTACTAAGCAACAAAGTTCAAATAAAGTAAATAGGTACCAAGGAACCCACCATGCCTAGATATTTCTTAAGGTTAAGGACAACCTCTGGCCCACTCATATTTCTTAGCTCAGCCATGTCAGTGGGAAGGAGAAGAGACTTCTCCAGGGCATCAGCTACGAGAGCCCCCTCAACTCCTTGAGATTCCCGTATCGATGCGTCATCCATCAGGAGTTAATCATGGAGCATGGCAGCAGGCAGCCAGGCTTGGGCCTCAGACTGCTGGACGATCTTCCTACCTTTTCGTTGACCACCGAGCTTCAGTTGCTTCGGAGGCCTGCGAAATCCACCCTCCTCGGGCGGGGAGTGGGATTTGCTCCCATCCATTAGCTCCTTACCCTTGGAAAGTCTCTTCCTTTTTGGGTTATAAGACTCGGTCTGAGGGTCTGATATTGTAGGGACAGAGGATGACCTGGTTTGTACAGTTAAAATCTAGGGCGGATGTGTTAAGGGTTTGGGCTGCGACCCTTCCGGTGCACCCTTCTTGGAGCCGCCTTCAAGCAGGTCAAGAAGATTGGTTTGGGGCTGTCTTTTTAAACCCATCTCAGCCTGAGTACCAACTCTTAGGGACCGGAGATCGGTTTCGGACAGATGAGGGTCTCCTAGATCACCAGAGGGATCCTCGGACTGATCAGTTAGGTCGAACACACTATATTCGTCCTCAGAAGAGCTCAGTTCAACCACCTCCCCTGCCTTCTTAGATTGTCCTTCCTCGGTCTCCGTTACTTGGTGGGATGAGGAGGGACCTGCTAGCGAAATGCCTTCAGGTATGTGAGATCCCTCGGAAAATGCAAAATCGTCCTCCACCATGGTAATCTGCGTAAGCCGAGGGTCACGAGCTCTAATTACGTGCTTCGGGACTGGGAATGATTTCTGGGCTGGGTCGCATCCGAGGATTTTGTGAGCAGCTTTAACCTGGTTATCAGTTTCGTTCAGGAAAAGTTCTGTCCTAAGAACGGTTTCCAAATCCGCTTTGTTGACCAGGTGGAAATGACGTGTGAAGGCGTGCGGATCTGCGCAAAAGAAAAGCGAAACTCCTGTAGTTAATCAATCAAAGCAAATATACAGCTATAAAAAATAAAAATACTGAAACCTAGATCATCTCCTACTTCGGATACCCTACCTGGCTCCCCCTCTACTGTTGGGCAGTGAAAACCGTTGTGCCACTCCTCCGACACTATGAGGAAATCTTGAGTCAACCCCTTATTAGAATCAGGAAGACACTGGATAAGTCGGACCCTGTCGTCCCTCGTCTTCATATAGTACATCTTACCCCTCAGGCGATGAAGGTTGTAACACTAGTTTATATCGTGGTGAGTCAGTCTCAGCTCCATTTTCTCATTCAAGGTATCTACACACCCTAATATCCTAAACACATTCACGGCGCACTGGATAGGAGCCAGACAGAAATGCCTAAGGTAACCAAGAGTCACTGGCCTCATAGGGATTCTCATCCCTCCCTCTACGAAAGCGACTATCGGGATCACGACTTCACCCTCTCTCCTCTTAATGTACCACTCCCCTTCTTCACAGTACCTCAAACTCACATTATTGGGTATCCCATAATCAATAATGAATTTGTTCATCATCTCGTCGGACTCAACCAACTTCTTAAACTTGCCCATCCCCGAGGACGACTAAAGGTTCCAGAAGAAGAAAAGAAGGAGTAGAATCAAAGAAAATTTGGTGTTACCGGGAGAAGAAGACTTACAGAAATGTGAAGATCCTCTTCGGGCAGTGCGTAAGTTGAACCAGATTCAAATTATAAGCATTAATGGTCGTAAGCGCGAAAATGAGGGAACCAGGCAGTTCAAACAAGTACTTATACTCCCCCTTAGGTTCCCCAAATGTAATCGCCTGCCCATAAAAGCAGGAGATCCCCACCAAACAATTACCATTACACCGTTGAAAGTGGGAAACGTGGAGCCGCCAAAATTTAATGTGGGCGCACACTGAGTCTTGAAACGCCAAAACGTACACCGGGCAGTCGAAAAGTCACCAGCATTAACACGAACCGAAGTGGGGCAATTCGTCTAAAGGGCCCATAGATATCAAAACCCTCCTCCCCGTCCAAGGGAACGTGCAGCAGGATTTTGAGGGGCTATTGTGGGGCCCGTGGCCCTGATAGCCTCAGCCCGTCGTGCAGTAGGCCCAAGGCCCACGCCGAGGAAGGATGACCATTCAAGGCTAAATTAGGGAGAGACTCTTTTTTGGATCCACGCCGAGGACCTCTTCGTCCTCGGCATAGTTAGGATAACTTTGGGAAGGGACAAGCCCAGAGCAAACTATCACCTTTACACTTAATGCATTCACCTAACCCCTCTGGCCGCATTAATGGGGATGCAACTCCTTAGCAGGGCAACGTTGATCAGGGTGAACCACTTGAGTGTTGATAAGGCCTCTGATGGGACGGACGGTCAGAAGAAAGGCGAATGGATGATTAACAGATGGAAGAACGAGATAGGACAATAAAGACTATATAAAGAGGAGTGAGTAAAGTAAAAAGGGGGGGGGGGAAAGAAAAAAGGAGGCCTCCTCGGCCATGAGCCGAGGAGCATCCCCCAGTGGTAAATGGTTCTAAGTATTTCTTTTATAATAAAAGAAAAGAGTTCATGTTCCCGAAACACCAGCCAGCACCTAAACCTTCGATCCACTCTCTAAAAATTTATTGTTTGGGCTTGTTGG
This sequence comes from Quercus suber, assembly GCF_002906115.3. Lineage (NCBI taxonomy): Eukaryota > Viridiplantae > Streptophyta > Magnoliopsida > Fagales > Fagaceae > Quercus > Quercus suber. Next base: position 1,482,465 of record NW_027069548.1, read on the forward strand.
GCTGAAAACCCATTCATACTCTGGGTCCAATCCAAATTGAGTTCCTACAAGGATCAAATGTTCTCGAAAACTTTTTCACTTTTTTGGTACCACTCCAAAAAGATGGAGTGAGTGAGTACCTTCTTCTTTTCTTTTCTTTTTTATTAAAAAAAAAATTATATGGTACACTTAGACTGCGATATTTGTGATTGATCAGTTGGTTTTAGATTGTGATTAATGATTGCAGAGTTTGTATCGACTAAAATGAATTCATAAATTTTTTATTATTTTTTAAATCACTTGGGAAGAAATGGAAAATTGTTTAGGAGATACTTTTGGACAATTTTCAGAGGATTGGGTTCAGACTTAAATTCTGATTTAATTATGAAAAATGGGTGATGGCAAGGTTTTCCTTGATAAAGAGATCTAATAGGTCGGTCAAATCTGGATGACTGCTGTTGTGGGAAAGGAGACACATTAGATGGAGGCCTAGTCACTTGAGAATATGACACATTGGAAGGTACTTGAGCAAAAGTCGCGGTTTTAGGAATATTTCCTAACACTTGAAATCTATTTGAAGAAGACGCATTGGAAGATCTAGGATTCGGAGCTGGAGGAATGGGAGGCCTGGGGGGAGTTAGCCATCATATAGGAATTGCTTGACATTGTCTTTCTAGTTGGACATTCTTTCCTGAAAATCATCAATTGAAATTTTATAAAGATCACTTGGCCTTTTGCAATAATATACTTTATAGTTTGAAAAATTATGGGCGAGTAAGCCATGACACTAGTCAGATCCACAATTTCCACAATAAGTCATGATTTTGGGAGGCGGAAAAGGCCAACTGGGTACGGGATATACATTATATAAAGTTTTGCTAATTTAACAAATAAAATTCTTAAATCTAAGGGTAAGTCTTAAAAAAATTCCATTGTTTCTTTGGAGAAATTCACTGGTAAGAAAATTAGGGATTGAGTTCCAATCACCTTTGATGTATTCTATTTGAAAATCAAATGCAGATAAAAGAGCTTGCCATTTTACAAATATTTGTTTTGAAGCCATATTTTCAACATCTTTTTAATTTTGTAGAACAGCTTTTGCAGTTTTGCAATCAGCTTGCATTGAAAAATTCTTGGTTGATCAAATCATCTTGGAATTTTAAAATGCACAAAACAAGATCATTTTTTTTTTATTTTTTTTTATAGTAGAATATTTTATTTGGTTTTGATTCCATGAGCCAGAGTGGAACCTAACAAGCTTTCCTTGGTTTCTTACCTTTTGTTTTAAAATACCTCCAAATCCTACATCGGAGGCATCAGTTTCTACAATCTTGGGTGGTAATCCTAAATATTGTAGGTTCTGCACATGTTGTTTAATTTTCTTGACAATTTTAGTATGTCCCTCTGTCCAAGGAGGAGGATTTTTCTGTAATATTTAAAACAGAGGCTTGCATATTTTTATCAGATCTTGGTTAAAATCTGACACATAATTAAGGAAGAAATCTTCATATTGCTACATTTAAGGAAATTACCTATAAGGTACGTGGGAGTACCCCTAATTTCTAGCAAACTTTCAGCCAAGGATTGTCGGCCTCATCTTAAGAAGATTGATCACATAATTGCCTCTTAGAGTTCCAATTACCTATCACTTGCTGGCAGGTTACACTACTGAAATCAATCCTCTTTAGCATTGAAATTTAATGGGTAGTTTGGTCATCCCTCTCAATCAAGTAATTAAAACCGTTGAGCAAAAAAATAACAATTTTTTATTGAAAGGATGTGGTACAAAAGCTCCTAGGTTGAAAAGTTTAAGGGAAATGGCGTGTGTTCCAAAAAAGGAAGAGGGATTAGGCATAAAAGAATTGGAGATTGAAATAAGTAAGCGTATATCGGCCTTTTTTGGAAGGTTCGCATGGCATTCCTTAGATTACTTGATGATAGTGTTCGGGGATGTCCGTCTGAGGATGGACAAGACCGGACAAAATTAAGACTGAATGTAATAAGGCTATGCTTGCTCTTAATGTTATTTTTTATGGTATTTCTATTGATGAGTTTCTTACGATATCACATATGGAGAGAGGTGTTGGACATTCTTGAGACAACCTATGAAGGCACCAAGAAAATCAACAAATTCTCACAAGAAGTTGATTGAAATTATTACAATCATTACATGTCACGTCAAAAGTTATGAAAAATGTTATGTCCATAACAATTCTTTTTAAACTTTTTGAAGACAAATGCTATAGGTACACCAAACAATAAATTGGATTAATGTATTATTCAACACGTCAAGGAAGTAATCTATTAATGGCCGACTTTCAAACATCCAAGCATTTTTCTTTAGGATCAATCAAATAGATTTTATTAGCTGAAGATACAAAACGAGTTTACAAGGATCTAGAAACATGTCAATTGTAAAAAGATTAGCATATAACAAGTCATGTATATTACAATGGCAAAGTTCAATTGCGTTGACAATACATAATAAGCTAATAACAATAGAATAAAACATTATCACGAAGCAATCAAATTACTTATGCTTTGGTACTACTTGGATGAGAGAGCATACGGTTTGTATTATAGTAAGCACCAGAAAAATGACAGCCGCGATGGTAGAAGTGGTTATCCAAGGAGAGCTAAAATATTCACGCCTTAATGTTGCTTTCTATTAAATATCTTGTAATCTTGTAGATATCTGTGCTTGTAGATATTAGTTTAGTTTAGTAGTTTTATATTGTAGTTTGTAAATAAAGTGTTAAGCTACCAGCCACTTGTCATGTTGGTATTGGCTGATGATTTGGGATTGAATATTGTTGGTCAAATTGGTTACTCTGTTTCTGTTATATATAAAGAAACAGAGTGAGATATTTATGAGTACGAAATCATTTTCTCAAAAGCTCCAGAATGTTCATTCTTTCTCTCTGCATGTCTTCACGTCTCTGCATGCTTTCCGCCATTGCTGAACCTTCTTCGAGCTTGCATTTTAATTTCAACACTTTCCAACTGTGCAAAGGATTCTCATAGAATTCATTCAATGCTTTACAGAGATGGTAGTAATCAGGGCTCATATCCAACCATACAATTTCTTTGTTAAGATTATTAACCATAGATGTTGCTGCTCTGCTGTCGCCTAGGTAATTAAACATAATTCCCTTATCACAAAGTAAATCCACATCATGTGCAGTATTGATAAGGAGATCCAATATGAGATAGTAATCTGTAATGTATGCTTCTCTCAAGAAATGGCATTGCTCAAATGCCACAAGGTTTCGAGCAAGAATTTCTGTCCTATCGTATAAATGTATGCGTGGGATTTCCAACACTCCGTTTGTGAATTTTAATTCAAGTAAGCAGTTGCTTGAACTAACCTTGAACTTTACTCCTGCTTCCCGCAGCTGGGTGGCGGAGTACAAATGTTTAATCAATTCTTTGCGTTCACTTTGTGGCCTTTGGGGTGGTAGCTGAAAGATTCTGAGTAAATCGGTGAACGGTAGCTGAAAGATTCTGAGTAAATCGGTGAAGTGTTTTATTTTCATATTGGGAAGGGGGTCAAATTCCTGAACGTTGAAATCCGTAAAGAAACTAAAACTAAGCTGAATTAAAGAAAGGCCGTTTGAGGGGACGAAGTCATATAGCCACTCAATAATAAAGAATGGAATTTGATTTTCCAGTAATATAAAGTCTTCCATCAAAGAATGGGATAACCATGGAGGAAAGTCAATTGACCAACGTGACTCAACCCCTTTCCTAAACACTTCAAGAATGAAGCTCACGTCCAGCAAGATCATTTTCACAAAATCATTACTGTTAAGCTGAATGGTCTCTCCATAGAAACCGCGAATTCTTCCCTCCAAGTGCTTTATAGTACTTACTAAATCCTCCAAGTTTAGCCCAACCATTTCCAAGAAATTATTGAGGCATCTTACTTTTTTCTTTTCCATGGTTTGCAATCTGCTGTTGCCGTGGTGAAAAGGACCAATTGAAACGACCTTAGGAGTGTAAGAATCTTCATTCAATTTACGAAGATGATATGGAACCCTATAGATGCAGCAATCAGTTAATAAGGGAGGCTCCAAGTTTTTTAACATTTCTGTCATGTCATTTACCAACTCTATATATTGTTGTCCATTTTCTTCCATTTGAACTTCTTCATCCATCTTTCAAGTGACCCTGACAAGCACAAGAATAGAGTTGACAATAGAATACTAGTTGATTAATCCATCTATGCACGTGCTTCTTATAGTTTTTTTTTTTTTTTCAAAATAACTTATAGAAAATTTTCTATGTGGACTCTATGTATAAGATGGGGTCATTATTATTTAGGGAATTATTTTCAGTTAATCATAAGCATGTATAGTTATTTAATTGATATATTTATTAAAAGAATATTAATTAATATATAATCATGTTGTACATATCATATGGGAGGAGTTGTTGTAAACAACGTGGTATATCTCTTTTTAGCTAGAGGCAAATCCTTAAATCCATAAGGAGTTCCTTGATTCTACCAAAAAAAAAAAAAAATTTGGAATCCACCANAGTTCCCTGACCTTGTTCATCCTGATTCTAACCATTCTAATTCTTCTTGTGATGTTCCTCAATCCCAACCTGATGATCAACCTGTTAGGCAGTCCACTAGAGTTAAGAAACCTCCTAGTTACCTTCAGGACTATCATTGCAACTTGTTGGCTTCTGCACATGTGTCTGCCTCGGTTTCACTTCCTCAATCAGATGCTTCCATTGCTCCTGGTGATACAGGTATTCTTTATCCTCTTGCTTCAACACTTTCCTATGCCAAACTTTCTTCTTCCCATAAATCTTTTGCCCTTGCATTAACCATTGCTAAGGAACCTGAAACTTATACTCAAGCTTTGAATGATCCTAAGTGGCTTGATGCCATGAAGGCTGAAATTGATGCACTTCAAGCTAACCACACTTGGGTTATGTGCAAGCTTCCTCCTGGTAAGGTACCAATTGGGTGTAAATGGGTTTATAAAATCAAGCTGAAGGCTGATGGTTCTGTTGAGAGGTATAAGGCTAGGTTAGTGGCCAAAGGTTTTACACAAACTGAAGGAATAGATTTTTATGAGACTTTTTCTCCGGTGGTTAAGTTTGTTACTGTCAGAACTCTTTTGGCTCTTGCTACTATTCATGGTTGGCATTTAACTCAGTTAGATGTCAACAATGCTTTCTTGCATGGGGACTTACATGAAGAGGTTTACATGCTTCCTCCACCCGGGTTTGGTAGCAAGGGGGAGGTTTGTAGATTGACAAAGTCTCTTTATGGGCTTAAACAGGCAAGTAGACAATGGTTTGCCAAGTTATCCTCTACAATTGTGGATCAAGGTTTTGTACAATCAAAGGCAGACTATTCTGTTTTTACCAGAGTTAAGGGAGGCTCTATGATCATTATACTCGTTTATGTAGACGATATTCTTATTGCCAGTAATGATGTGGATGCTGTGAAGGTGTTTAAGCAATTTCTGGACAGCAAGTTCAAGCTCAAAGATTTGGGAACCTTGAAGTATTTCCTAGGTCTTGAGGTAGCAAGAACTGTCAATGGAATCTCATTATGTCAGAGAAAATACACTCTTGAGCTTTTGTCTGATGCTGGTATGTTAGCTTGTAAGCCAACAAACATTCCTATGGATCAATCAGCTAAATTCAGTAACTTGGTTGGTGATGCAGTCCCAGATGCTTCACTGTACAGAAGGTTAATAGGAAGACTTTTGTATTTGACATTGACTAGGCCTGACATTTGCTACTCAGTCCATAAGTTAAGTCAATTCATGAGTTCACCGAGAGTACCTCACCTTCAAGCTGCTTACAAAATCCTCAAATACTTGAAGAAAACACCAGGTCAAGGCTTGTTCTTGTCTGCAAGATCAGAATTGCAGTTGAAGTCCTATTGCGATGCTGACTGGGCAGCCTGCCTTGATACTAGAAGGTCAATCACGGGTTTTTGTGTGTTTTTAGGAGATTCACTAATCTCTTGGAAGAGTAAAAAGCAGCAGGTGGTGTCCAGATCCTCTGCTGAGTCAGAGTATAGATCAATGGCAACAGTCACTAGTGAGGTGGTTTGGCTCATCTCTTTGCTCAAAACTTTTGGCTTAAATCACTCTCAACCTGCTTTCCTTTATTGTGATAGTAAAGCAGCCCTCTATATAGCTGCCAATCCTGTGTATCATGAACGTACCAAACATATTGAAATAGACTGCCATTTCATTCGAGAAAAGATTGAAGATGGGGTTATCAAAACTTTTCATATTCCTACACGGCACCAGATTGCAGACTTCTTTACCAAAGCTCTGGGGCAGAAGCAGTTTCATCATTTGCTCTCCAAGATGAATTTTATTAACATATACGGTTCATCTTGAGGGGGAGTATTAAATATCTTGTAATCTTGTAGATATCTGTGCTTGTAGATATTAGTTTAGTTTAGTAGTTTTATATTGTAGTTTGTAAATAAAGTGTTAAGCTACCAGCCACTTGTCATGTTGGTATTGGCTGATGATTTGGGATTGAATATTGTTGGTCAAATTGGTTACTCTGTTTCTGTTATATATAAAGAAACAGAGTGAGATATTTATGAGTACGAAATCATTTTCTCAAAAGCTCCAGAATGTTCATTCTTTCTCTCTGCATGTCTTCACGTCTCTGCATGCTTTCCGCCATTGCTGAACCTTCTTCGAGCTTGCATTTTAATTTCAACACTTTCCAACTGTGCAAAGGATTCTCATAGAATTCATTCAATGCTTTACAGAGATGGTAGTAATCAGGGCTCATATCCAACCATACAATTTCTTTGTTAAGATTATTAACCATAGATGTTGCTGCTCTGCTGTCGCCTAGGTAATTAAACATAATTCCCTTATCACAAAGTAAATCCACATCATGTGCAGTATTGATAAGGAGATCCAATATGAGATAGTAATCTGTAATGTATGCTTCTCTCAAGAAATGGCATTGCTCAAATGCCACAAGGTTTCGAGCAAGAATTTCTGTCCTATCGTATAAATGTATGCGTGGGATTTCCAACACTCCGTTTGTGAATTTTAATTCAAGTAAGCAGTTGCTTGAACTAACCTTGAACTTTACTCCTGCTTCCCGCAGCTGGGTGGCGGAGTACAAATGTTTAATCAATTCTTTGCGTTCACTTTGTGGCCTTTGGGGTGGTAGCTGAAAGATTCTGAGTAAATCGGTGAACGGTAGCTGAAAGATTCTGAGTAAATCGGTGAAGTGTTTTATTTTCATATTGGGAAGGGGGTCAAATTCCTGAACGTTGAAATCCGTAAAGAAACTAAAACTAAGCTGAATTAAAGAAAGGCCGTTTGAGGGGACGAAGTCATATAGCCACTCAATAATAAAGAATGGAATTTGATTTTCCAGTAATATAAAGTCTTCCATCAAAGAATGGGATAACCATGGAGGAAAGTCAATTGACCAACGTGACTCAACCCCTTTCCTAAACACTTCAAGAATGAAGCTCACGTCCAGCAAGATCATTTTCACAAAATCATTACTGTTAAGCTGAATGGTCTCTCCATAGAAACCGCGAATTCTTCCCTCCAAGTGCTTTATAGTACTTACTAAATCCTCCAAGTTTAGCCCAACCATTTCCAAGAAATTATTGAGGCATCTTACTTTTTTCTTTTCCATGGTTTGCAATCTGCTGTTGCCGTGGTGAAAAGGACCAATTGAAACGACCTTAGGAGTGTAAGAATCTTCATTCAATTTACGAAGATGATATGGAACCCTATAGATGCAGCAATCAGTTAATAAGGGAGGCTCCAAGTTTTTTAACATTTCTGTCATGTCATTTACCAACTCTATATATTGTTGTCCATTTTCTTCCATTTGAACTTCTTCATCCATCTTTCAAGTGACCCTGACAAGCACAAGAATAGAGTTGACAATAGAATACTAGTTGATTAATCCATCTATGCACGTGCTTCTTATAGTTTTTTTTTTTTTTTCAAAATAACTTATAGAAAATTTTCTATGTGGACTCTATGTATAAGATGGGGTCATTATTATTTAGGGAATTATTTTCAGTTAATCATAAGCATGTATAGTTATTTAATTGATATATTTATTAAAAGAATATTAATTAATATATAATCATGTTGTACATATCATATGGGAGGAGTTGTTGTAAACAACGTGGTATATCTCTTTTTAGCTAGAGGCAAATCCTTAAATCCATAAGGAGTTCCTTGATTCTACCAAAAAAAAAAAAAAATTTGGAATCCACCACTAAGAAGAGAAAAAAACCTCTCTAAAAATAGTATTGATCAAATTCTCAATAGAATTTTCGTTTTATATATTGTAAACCTATTTGAAGGCTTCAAAAAATAGATATTTTTCAAGTAAAAATATTCTTAAATATATCCAAATTAATAGAGTACCATAATTGGACTCTATTTTGACAAGAAAAAAAATGTAAAAACATCTTAAATCAAGTAAATAAAATCTTATCTTCTAATTTTTATCCGTGATATATGTATCAAAATTCATGCAAACCCAAGCTAAGAATTAATTATAAGAAAAAGACAAATACTGAGGGAAAAAATTATAATAGTGATTGCAATTTAAAAGATAGTCAATGAACGCTATGCCTGATAATATTAATTGGAAATATAATTCCAGTAACTATTATCGAGTTTGTGAGAAGTAAGATGTTATTGTCTGTTAATAAAAAATGACAAAAAAATCAGCAAATTAATCATTGCTGGATTGTGCTGGCATTGAAGATTCAGGATAAAAAGGGAGATGATTTTGGTAAGAAAAGTAATGAGAAAATAAATAATAATAAAAAGATAGACAACGGAACTTAAAGAGGAATTGTTATGATAGCATACCTCAGTTATTGTTTGTGTAGCTCTAGCAGTCGAAAGTGCTAATGGCCCTGTAAGTGCAAGCTATCAACAAAATTAACGACGCTATGTATGGTTCTTACAGCGATCAAATGAAGACCATAAAGTGTATACACACATACATACATACATATATACATATATATATATAGAGAGAGAGAGAGAGAGGTTTGTTTAATAGCTGTTTTTAGAGTATTTGATAACAAATTATTTTTAAAAAGTTTTGATATAATTTTTATGAAAAATATATATCAATTGCAAACAAATCAATTATTTTTTTTATATTCTCATAAAATGTTTTCAAAGAGGTCATCTTAGAACTTCCATCGCATAATTCAACTGTTATGCCTTACATCTCATTTTCTCCTGTCTTTTTGTATCAACTACTCCTAGCAAGTTAGGTATAGGTGTTCCATTTCTAGATCCTGCTGATAGACATTGATACACATTTCGCTGTTTACAACTAATAATTAGGGTATTTGAATTTTGGATGCATTCGTTAGAAACGTCAAAAAATACTTACCGGTTACCAATTAAATTACATAACTCTTGATTTGTTTTGAAAAAAAGGTTGTTTTGTATTAATTGATGACATGATTAAAAAAAATAGATGCTTTAAAAATAAAATTAAATTGTAGACCTTTAAACTTAAAAAGAGGCAATCAGCAAATAATTGGTAATAACAAAAGAAATTAAAATTTTAGAATCAAATGAAATTTTAAGAAATACTGATACGAAAAAGAAAAAAAAAACAAACAAATTAAGAAAACAACTGCAAGAATTCCAAGAAAAGAAAACCAATAAAAGTAAATGAAAGAAGTTATTACAAATTAAAATACAGTTAATGAACGCAATGCTCAATATTGACTAAAAATCTCGGCGTGTATTATCTAGTTTTTGGGAGGCCAGACATGCTATATTGCCCATTAAGTTCAGCGACTATAGTTGGATCGTGCTTGCAATATTAAAAATCTTGTCTTGCTTAATACGATTGAAAAGAAAAGAATAGCTTGGTCCTTAGGGACCTTTAAATATAACTAATGATGAATTTGAAAGAAAGCAAGCTTAAAGGTTTATCAATGGTGGATCAACAATGAAACAGAGATAAAGGAAACGAAGAATCAAAATCTTCTATTAAGCTTGCTCAATCGAATACATAACCTGTACCCACTATTTATACATTACACAGATGGGAACTACTCTAGAAGATTCCATCTAACAAACTCCTAACAAACAATACAGCTGTACACCATAAACAAATATCTACAACCAAAATATCTGGACTCTGGAAGCTTTGAGTGAAAAATAGGGTAAGGCCAGAATAGAAGAATGAAAAGCTTTTGATCAAAATGACGTGGCTTGGAGTATTGTACTAAACACGCGTGTCAATATAAAAACGGTGCCGTTTCTCATTTAATAAAACGCCACTGTTTTAAGCTCTGTTCTCTTTTAAACTAAAGTAACCGTTGGATCTTTGGAACTATCCTGTTGCTTCTTCTCAAGATCAGATTTAGTAACTCTACTTTCAGAATTGACCTACCTCAAATAAGTGTCATTGCTCGTTAAATTTTCAAAAATGAACATTATTAATCCCTCAATAAACTTTCGACAGTTTATTTACTTATGTATTTAAACTACTTATGTATTTAATGGAGTAATGAGGTAGCCTTTTTTAATTGTACGACACCTTTTATATGTGGGTGCAATTTCCCTCCATCCACCCATCTTAAAATTTTGATTTTTTAAAGGTTTTTTCTTGATGTAATTCATTATTTCATTTATATGATAATTAATAGATTATTTTTATTTTTATATGCCTAAGTTCATTTGGAAAAGGAAAAGAAAATATTTATCAATGTTTTTTAAAGGTTCAAACCCTATCAAAGGAAAACAAATATTGAAAGAAAATATAGTAGCAAGAATTTTAATTAAAAAAAAAAAGACAAAAAATTATCATTGCCTTTCAAAAGTGATAAAAACTGATCATAAACGAATTACAAATTCTAAATTTAATAATTTATTCTTTAACATTTTTTTGATAGAATATTCTTTAACATTTAGATATGTATATAAATAATAAATATAAGAATGATTACATAATAAACTCAAAAGTTTAGTTACTATCAAATTTCAATTATATATATAAATATATACAACACAGAATCTAATTTTAAAAAATGTCACAGTTTTTAATTTTTTGAATTTACATTAACCAAAATATCATAATTCATATAAGTTGTACTTGACTTCAATATATATATATATATATCATAAAATAACTCTATCATGTGTAAAAAAACCTAAAATAGATAAACAAAAATTGTCTTTCCTAAAATCAAATCCTAATTTTCTCATTGTGCAGGAGCTGTCCCAAGTTCCCAACAACTGAATTAGTGGCATCCCGGTTATTGCATCTCAAATTGCCTTCCAAAGAATAGAATACGGAGGAAAGGTCTAGTAAAATTCCCATCTATCCTAGATAAGGGAAAGGTGATGATATTCTGATTAAAAATTTTCTATTCTACCATGAGTGTTCACACTGTACTTTACCATTCACATATTATTACAAATCTTTTGATATAAAATAACCAAAATTTAGAATAAAGATAAATTATACAGATGACATATTATAATTGAGGAAGTTTAAAATCAAATATTAAAAGCGAGACCAATGATTTTCATCTGTGATATATGTATCAACATTCCAATCCAAACCCAAGCTAAGAATTAATTGAAAGAAAAAGAAAAAAAATTAGGAAGAAGAATATAATAGAAACTGCAAATTAAAAGACAGTAAAGGAAAGCTGTGCCTTATATTAATTGAAATAATAATTTTTCCTATAAATAAAATTGAAAGTATAATTTTAATTCCACGTATTTTCACACATACTTTGTCATAATTGTTCTATATGGCAAATTATGAGTGATATAAAAAAATAATGCGTTCATATCATAGTGATAAACAGCTAAAACAGTATTAGTAAAATGTGTGTAAAAATATGACCTACTAAATATTATTTTAATTGAGAATTCCCAGCAACTATTATAAAGTTTGTGAGAGGCAAGGCATGCTATTGTCCGTTAATAAATATTGGCAGAAAATTTATCAAAAAATTCTTGTATGGTGCTGGCATTGAAAATTTTAAACTAAAATCCCATCTATCCTAAATTAGGGAAAGGTGGTGATATATATATCAACATTTTAACCAAACCAAAGCTAAAATTAATTCAAAGAATTGAAAAAGACAGGCACTGGAAAAAAAAAAATTACAAATTAAAATACAGTTAATGAACGCAACGCTCAATATTGATTGAAAATCTCAGCTTCTACTATCTAGTTTGTGAGAGGGCAAACATGCTTCTGTTTTCTTTTCTTTTTTTTCTTTTTATTTAATTTTATTTTATTTTTTATTTTTTTTATGAAAGAGGCCAGACATGCTGTATTGCCCATTAAGTTCAGCAACTATAGTTGGATGGTGTTTGCGATTTTAAAATTTTAGTATAAAAAGATTATTTCAGTTGCTAATAACGAGAACATAGATATATCGATAGAAAGGAACTTGAATAGGATATGTTATGAAAGCCTACCTCAGTTATCAATTGTGTAGGAACGTAGCAGCTGAGACAGTGAGCCTGTAAGTGCAAATTATGAAGTATCAACTCTCTGATATATGATTCTAAAAAAAAAAAAAAAAGACTCTCTGATATGATGTATACTGGTTCTCGCAGTTATCAAATGAAGCCCATAAAGAAATAATTTAAAACATGTACACACATATATATAAATTGACAGGGAATACATCTTTTTTTCTTTTTTTCCTTTGAGAAACAAAGACACACCCACAAGGGAGAGGAAAATGGGTTCTAACACAAAAGCACATCACAACTCTACTCAAAAGTCATGATAACTTTTAAGAGAGAGTGGGGCAAATTATACTACACACAACACTCTCTCCTAAGCAATGTGGAACAATTACCCCTTCTTCTTTTTTTAGAAACAAACACACACACACACAAAGGAGAGGGAAAGAGGTTCTAACACAAAGGGAATACATCTTCAATAAGTACAAATAACAATAATTTTAATTGTCTACTATTTTTACTAGTACACTAATTGTTTACTATGGTCAACTACAAGTTTTCAATATTACTTTAAATTATGTATTTATGTAATATATCTGTATAATATATCAACATTGCATAATTAATATATCTGCCAACAAATACAATTCCCTAAAAAATTATCATTTATTATATAACAATATTATTAATTTACCGTAAATATTGTCCTATGTAAAAGCAATTTAGAGCCATAGAGGCACTATATTTAAAATTCTTGTCTTTTACTTCATTCATTCATTCACTTCCTTTTTTTTTTTTTTTTTCTTTTTCTGCATTTTTATGTGCAAAAGAGAAGTAACTTTTTCATGAAATCTATCAAACCGAAAATTTCTTAGAAAAAAAAAATAAAATCAAGCTTGAAATTCAAAGCAAAGAATTGAAATTTTGGTAGAGAGGAATGAAATAATAACTGCCGTAAATCTATTCTCCTTTGCAAGTTGGAGCTATTGACCGATCAATGAGGGAAAAAAAATATAATCAGAGAATTGTATTACAGAGGAAAAGAGAAACATGGAGAAAAGAGAGACGAGAGACAGATAGAGAGAGAGTAAGATCTATGGGAAGAGGGGAGACCAGATTTAGTGACAATGAGGGTGTGAGGACAAAGGAGAGAAAAAGTAAGAGGAAGGGAGAAAACGTAAGAGAGCTTACTTTGAGAGAGAAGACACCAAAAAATTATGTTTTCCGCAGCTACAGATGAATATAATATTTATAGAAGATGCAATACATGAGAGAGATTGTTTTCCAATTTTTTTTTTTTTAAAAAAAAAAAACAGCCTATAGAAAATAAGCTTTATTTTTATTAGTGTTTTCAGTTGACTAAAAATAGTTTTCCGTTGACCATTTTTTTTTTTTTTTTTTTTGCTACCAAACATTGGAAAATGTAAAAAACTATCTTTACACAACGTTTTCCAATGAAACAAACAGAGCGGAAATACTAAAATTGAGACCAATGATTTTCATTTGTGATATTTGAATCAACATTCCAATGCAAACCCAAGATAAGAATTAATTGAAAGAAAAAGGCAAACATGGGGGGAAAGAATATAATAGAAATTGCAAATTAAAAGACAGTCAAGGAATGTATGATTTATATTAAATGACAGAATGATTCTTCCTATATAAAAAATTAATACTAGAAAGATTAATTTTAATATCACATATTTTCACACAGGCTTTATAGATTGTGAACGGTAGAGGGAAAATTAATGATGGATTCATATTATAGTAACAAACAACCAATTACAGTCTACCACATAAAATAATTATTTTAAAGTATATGTAAAAGTATGCCATACTAGAATTATTATTTTAATTGAGAATCAGAGCAACTATTATAATTAAGGGTAAATTATAACTTATCCACCTGTGGTTTGACCAAAATTTAAGTTACCTACTTGTGGTTTGAAATTTGAAACTGAGGTTAGCTCAATTAGAGTTTCATAATTCACCTCTGTTAAAATAGAGCTAAATATGTAATTTTGCTCCACTTTTATGTCTTTCCTCTCAAAACATAAAGCACACTCAAAAACAAGATAAAAAATGAAGGGTTTTGTAAAAATTAATATTTGGAACCTATATTCAAAACTCCTAACACCAATTACTAAAAAGTAACAAATCAAATAAAAAAACCAGCAATAAATCTGAGCACTTAGCAATAAAAATGTGCTTTTGGTCTCTCTTTAACCCACATAAATGTTGAAAAAGAAGAACATACACCCAGAAAAATAAAACCCAATTCAACTCCACAAATCTCATATTACCCTTCTCTCTCTCTTTCCTTTCACAAAGCTAAATATGCATTCTGATTGTTATTATCTTGTCCACTGGAATCCTTTCAAAACCTTAGATTGCAGATGATTTCCCACTTCCCAGATTAAATTTTGTTTTGTTGTTTCTTTCCCACCTGTCATATGACCTCAATCTTATCTTTCAGCAAAGGTTCATTATAGTATTCTACATGCAATAATGTTAATAGACTTCAATTTGGATTTAAAATATTCTAATCTGTTAAAAAATTGAACTTAAGCATTTTTTCTTTTCAAGGTTAGTTACTTACAACTTTTGTTTCTACAATTTTATTTTAATTTTAAATATTACAATTACAGGTGAAATTGGAGTAGGGTATTGAGATGTTGAATATTTTCAAGAATTATGAAACTGGTACGTCCATTTTGGATGATTTTGATTACTATGAAGAGCGGCAAAAAGCCATGCAAGAAAGGAACGCCAAACAGCAAGCTGGCCTGATGGCTGTCGGAGAAGTTGGAGACAATGAGCACATATATGTTGTTGCTTTATCCAGTGATTTCATCAAGCAGATGTCAAAGATTTTTGCTCAAGTTGTTCGAATGGATGAGGGTAGTAAAGAAGTTCCCCTCACGGAACGAGCTACTTCTGCCTCAGATGTCAAAAACTCTCTTTTTATCTTGTTTTTGTATGTGTTTTATGTTTTGAGGGGAGAGAGACATAAAAATTGAGCAAAATTATATATTTAACCTTATTTTAAACAGAAGTGAATTATAGAACTCTAACTGAACTATCCTAAGGTGAATAAAGTGTCAAATTTTAAATCACATGTAGATAATTTAAATTTCAATCATATCACAGATAAATAAGTTGAAATTTGTCCGATAATTAAAGTTTGTGAGGGCTGGGCAAGACATGTTATAGTCCTTTAACAATTTTTGGCATAAAATTGAGCAAATATTTCTTGTATGGTGCTGGCATTGAAGAGATATAAAACTAAAATACCATCTATCCTAAATTAGGGAAAGGTGGTGATATTTATATCAAAATTGTAACCAAACCAAAGCTAAAATTAATTCAAAGAATCAAAAGGACAGGCACTGGAAAAAAAGTACTACAAATTAAAATACAGTTAATGAAAGCACTGCTCAATATTGATTGAAAATCTCAGCATCTATTATCTAGTTTGTGAGAGGAAAGAGTGCAGGACATGCTATATTACCCATTAAGTTCAGCGACTGTACATAGTTGGATGGTGCGTTCTGCAATATTAAAAATTTAGGATAAAAAGATTATTTCAGTTGCTAATTATAACGAGAACAATATAGAGAGAGAGAGAGAGAGAGAGAGAGAGAGAGAGGAACTTGAATATAGAAAATGTTATGAAAAAAGCGTACCTCAGTTATCAATTGTGTTGGTACCTAGCAGCTGAAAAAATATCGAGTCTGTAACTGTGTCTGTAAGAGTGTAAGTGAAAACTATCTCAAGTATCAACTCTCGCAGTGATCAAATGAACTACCCGATAAGGATATATATAATAAAAAAAAAACAATAAGAGTGCTGCAACTGCAACCATATATCTCATAATATATGACGTCAACATTTCTATAGTATCATGACGTCATCTCTTTCCTATTATTGTACTATAAACTTTATCACACTCTGGAATGAGATTTGTGTGTGTGTGTGTGTGTGTGTGAGTGTGGGTTTAGAAATCTTACGTTGAAAAGTATAAGATCAAGAGGATACAATTAATTCTTTTCTTATAAAAAATCAAAGCGCAAGATCTCTATCAAACGGTGCCCTGTTAATAAGTGCAGTTAAACTTGTGTGAAAAGTGTGAAGGCATATCAAACGGTGCCCTATATTTGATGATAAACTAGCTGATAACCCTTGGGATTCGAAGGCATATCATAGTTCCATTACAAAACAATATGTTGGTTAGAAGTTCTCTATAAGGCACATCTATACTGCTCATTTTGCGGCACACCATAAGAATTACATTTGAGAAATTAATTTCAATTATATCATATGTTACAAGAAAAAAAAAAAAAAAGAGGAAAACTCAGGAAAAATATAACTGCTAATATTAATTGCAATTATATTTTGTTGTAGCATTTTAATATTATTTAACTAAAATGAATAAATATTACAACATAAATATAAAGATATGATAGTTAATATGGAAGAAGAGTGTTCTTTCTGGTAAAGATTTGAGCTTGAATACTTTGTGCAGAAGTTATTCTAGTCATACAGTGTTTGTTGGGCTATTGTATCTTGGGGAGAGATAAGTTAGAGAATGTCAACACTGGTTACAAAAATTAGCCAATCAAGGGCCTGAATCTTTTTAAAAAGAGCGAGTGTCGCATTTTAGTTCAAATAATATTGTGTAATTTTTCTTAAAGTAATAGATCAAAAGCATTTATTCAATTTCACTTTGTGTTATTTCCATTATTATTGTGTTTGTACTAACATATTTCATGCACTTGAACAATACTAACCACCTTATTACCCTTATATCTCAAACACCTAAACAATACAGGTCATTCAAATCTCTTGCCCCACCCATTATGAATGTGAAATACGAAATGCTTAATAAGCTGGTATACATGTTAGAAAAGGTATGCACAGATTACAAAGATTAGTCAATTGAGAGCTTGAATCTCTTTAAAGATAGCGAGTGTCGCACATCAGTTCAAATAGTATTGTTTAATTTTTTTACAAAGTAATAATATTTAGAAGTATTTATTCAGTTTCTCATTATATTATTTCCATTATTATTTTGTTTGCATCAACACATCTCATGCACCTTATTGCCATTATATCTCAGACACCTAAATTTAACAATACCAGTCATTCAAATCTCTTGACCCACACATTATGAATGTGAAATATGAAACACTTAATAAGATGGTATACATGTCAGAGAAAGTTTGCACAAATTAAAAAGATTAACCAATTGAGAGCTTGAATCTCTTTAAAGAGAATGAGTGTGTGTAGTTGTTCTTCAAAGTAATAATATTCAAAAGTATTTATTCAATTTCTCTGTGTTATTAACATTATTATTTTGTTTGCACTAACACATCTCATGTACCTAAACAATACCGGTCATTCAAATCTCTTGACCCACACATTATGAATGTGAGAGGCTGGTATAGATGGCACCGTATGAAGATAGATGGCACCTTACGTCTGAAGGGACAAAATTAAAGTATAACAGAAAAATAATTAGTTTTCTTCCGGAGAAATCAATATGCGAGATGAAATTTTGCTCAGTAAAAAAAAAAAAAAAATTCAGACTCACTTCTTATTTAAAATCAAGTCTTATTAATATAGGACTTTCTAAAATTAACATAATATTCAAATGCAAATAGAAACTCATTGTATCAACTATCTACAAATAAATAAGAATTTATTTAAAACTAACCTAATAAACTTAACAATTTGTACCACCTTACTAATAAATTTAACAATTTATTTTATTTACTTTGACAGACCATGTTCTATTAATTATCATTTGAATCCTTATTTTCGTGCTATTATTTTCTTAGGGAAGCCGATTGTAGATCATTTATGGGACGGTGCTTGGCATAAATTATTTCAAGAGTCATTTCTATACCACCGAAATTTAGGAAACACCCCCCCCCCCCCCCCCCCCCCCCCAAAATAATAATTATTATTTTACCTCAATTTTTATCAGTGGCTTTTTCTTTGGTCTACAATTTCTGTTGCCGTGCTTGTGCTCATATTGGCCGAAGTAAACTTCAAGTTCTTGATGAATTAGGATCTATTTTAAACAAAAACATTTTATGGTTTAAGTTAAATATTAGAAACCTAAAAATAGATTGATGTCACATTACTTAAAATTTGAAATGGAGTGGTATAAAGTAAGAATATTAGATATAAAAACTAAATCTTAGGAATGAATTCTGTCCATTTTATGTGAATTTGTAGATGGTGTTTACTGAAGTCCAAGCCTAAGAAAGTGAGTTTTATCTGCCAATCAAAAGTATTTCTTTTCGACCACTTCCTTGAATGAAGCTATTGGATCAAAATTGATATTTAATAGGTAAAATATGATTAGCTCGACAGTTAGACGAGCATCTTTTGGGACGGTTGAATAGAGTGACCAGGATGCAATGGTCAACAATTTATTTTTTAAACCCTTGCACGATCCACGTGGGTTTCCAAAGAAATACAAATCGGTTTTTTAGTCTTGAGGTTTTAAGTTTTTTAAAATTATAATCCAGTTATTAAATTAAGTGTTGGGGCATGGTTCTCGTTGGCAGTGTTCAAGCTTACTCCAGTGGCGAAGTTAGAGAAAAGATGAAAGGTTCTATAGAGTTGGCTTTTCTTTTTCTCAGTTTAGGTGTTTTTGTTTTTTGTTTTTATTTAAATCATAAACAAGTTTGTTCTAAAAATAAATCATAAACAAGTTTTAAAATAAGATATGACATGTTAACCCTGCAGTGTTGTACAGATCGATCCTCACAAGCACTTGTCAACTCTAACCCGAATAAAACAGGCAACACTTTGTTATGGATCCGAGTTCAGAGTACATAATATGGAGCATGCCACAACAGTTTGTAACTCTACAATTAATTACTGGCCGGAAATTATTTTCGGACCCTTTAGGTTTTTATTTATTTATTTTAATAAATACAATAAGATTGGAATTTATGATATATGCTCTGTGATGATTGCTGTTATCATCGGTTTTAATTAACTCAAATGATAAAATTATAAATCTTTTATCTTTGAATAAGAGACTTGGATTTTAATTAAAATTTTAAACTAATTTCTGAAAAATTTTGTTGAGTTAATCATAGTTAGTACTATGCATCAACAATTAAGTAAATTTGAAAAATTAAATGGAAGTAATTTTTTTTTTCTTCTAGGTAAGATTGAGTATGTTATTGAGTTTGACATTCTCAAAAGAGATGTATTAAAATATTTTGAGGATGATAAATTTGTTGGACATTTTTTGTTTGCATTCATGGAATATGATATTACAATTTTATTGGAACAACATGTACATGCTTATCTCACTTGTGTTTCAAAAATGATAATGATTTTTGTGGTATCCAATCTCTCAGTTATTCAAATTATTGATATATAAGGTTTCACAGAATTTTCATTATCTACCTAGTCTGAGAGACTTTGAAGGAGCCATTATCCGTACTTGTAAAGATCACTTGTCTTCTTGCGTCGGTAGAGAATTCACATGATTCACTGTGCTAATTGTCCTAAGGTGAATTGTCAGAACATTATTGCTGTCTATCACATCATAACATTATTGCTATTCATCACGTCCTTTTTGGCTTTTTCTCAAGATTAAAATTTTAAACTAATTTCTGAAAAATTTTGTTGAGTTAAGTTAATCGTAGTTAGTATTAGAGTCTTTTAGTTAAATATTACAAAAATTAAAATATATTTACGTTAGAAGTACTGTTTGAAATTATTTGTGAAAATGAGGAGAGAGACTGAATTTCGTTAACACCGTTGCCGAAATTCAACAAAAAGTAAGAGAGAGAATGAAAAAAAGGAGGAAAGAGAAAAGTAATTGTCAAGAACAATAAAATGTTGAATTTCGGCAATAACATTGTCACAATTGCCAAAAAAAATTGCCATAAACTTATTGAAATTTTTTTTTCCCCATTTTCGGCAAGCCACAATTGCCACAAAATTTTCGGCAAATCCATTACACTTTTCTTTTTTTTAAGAAATAATAAGTGCACACAATTTTTATAATATTTTTACAACAAATGCTAAGTATCAGGTTGTTACTTGTTGTTATTGTTAAATTAAAATAGTAATGTCAATGTCAAATTTAAATTTGAACTAATAATAACTAGTTACTTGTGATTTATTGTAAAAATATTGTGTACATAGCACATTATATTTTTCTTTAATTCTTCCGCATTCACTTTTTTTTTTCTATCATTTTCGGCAATACCATTGCCACAATTACTTTTTTTTTTTTTTGAGCGCCCACGCATGATTGCACTTCTCACACATCCGGGCAGCACAGGAAATTTGGGCAGATGAATTTCGGCAACACTGTTGCCGAAATTCAACATTTTACTGTTCCTGACAATTGCTTTTCTCTTTCCTCCTTTTTCTTATTCTCTCTCCTACTTTTTGTTGAATTTCGGCAACGGTATTGCCGAAATTCAATCTCTCTCCTCATTTCCACAATTAACTTTAAACAGTACCTATAACGCAAATATGTTTTGATTTTAACAATATTTAGCTAAAAGACTCGTTAGTACTATGCATCAACAATTAAGTAAATTTGAAAAATTAAATGGAACTAATTTTTGTTTATCTTCTAGGTAAGATTGAGTATGTTATTGAGTTCGACATTCTCAAAAGAGATGTATTAAAATATTTTGAGGATGATAAATTTGTTGACATTTTTTGGAGTCTTTTGGCTAAATATTAGTAAATCTGAAATTTATTTGCGTTATAAGCACTGTTACAACTTATTTAGGGAAT
>NW_027069548.1:1508501-1537078 GCF_002906115.3 Quercus suber
GTTCAAAATGTGATTTAAAATTCAAATTTCTCTTTAAAACATCATTTAAAAGAAATCAAAGTTTCTCTTCCAATGATGTAAAAATAATGCTTTCGATAAACTTTCGAAAATATAAGTTTGAAATACAAGACTTTTTGAAAACTTTAACTTCTAAGAACCTAATGGACAAAACTTGTGCATATTATGCATAATTACTTACAGCACTTGAATTACTCTGAAAGTCCAGCTGAAACACCCTCCAAATAGTCTCAAAATACTCTTAAATAGAACCTATAATCAATCATGAAAATACACTTAATATCTTCTACAAAATATAAAGCTTATAGAACTATACAACTGGACTCACTAGGATTATATTTTGCTAAACTAATAACACTTTCAGCACTAAATTAACGTTTTTCTAATCAATGGTATTCTAATTAATAATACATCCTTGCATTAATCGAAACTTATTTTACCAAGAGGGATGCAATAGCTAACACTTTAGAATTTAATAAATAATCCCCAATGCAAACGGTGGCCAAAACCAATATGATAATGATATTGCTCATCGATTTCCATTCATTGACCCTATAGATTTAATATGAGAATTTTTGGCATGAAAGTATCACATTTGTCCTTATCCTTTATAAATAAATTGTAGCCGTGTCACTTGAAACCCTTAAATGGTTCCTTGTGTAGGAGATAGTCAACACCTAGTAATTGAAGCTATCAATACACAATTAGGTAACCTGGACCTTGACAAAAGTAAGAGAGAACTAGTGGCACATTGGTGGGGTCGGCTACAATTGTCCAACAAATTTAGAATTAATGATACAGTAGAAGAATCAGCAGCCAAGAGTTCCTAACCTATTAAAGTGACGCTAGCCTATACATGAATTTGAGAATTTCGGCTTTTGCTCTAGGGTCCGAACAGTGGCAACCAAAATTTTCAGAATTATTGCAAAACTGTAAAATCGTAGTCTAAGAAATTACCAATTTAACAATCTACAAATCACTAAAGTTTTCTATGATAAAATTCTAATTCCTTAATTCTTTGTTTCAAACAATGAGAAATCATACCTTGATCAATCTGATTGCTCCTTCAATTGTTTGTCCTCTAAACTCCTCTTAGCCTCTTTGATAAAACTCTTTTTATGAAAACCCTGACTATCTCTTCCTCTACCCTGTAGTTTGTATTAGAGATGTGAGCTTAGTGGGATAGCGGGCTTCAGTTATTAATAAAATAAAACCTATGGCCCAACAATTATTTTTAAAAGAAAAACCTAATAATAACCTCAAATAAAAAAATATGTGGGGTATTACAGAGACAGGATTGACGGTTTGGCCCGTTTTTTATGATGTTGATCCATCTAATGTACGAAAACAGACTGGAACTTTTGGAGAGGCCTTTAGTGAACACGAAAAATGTTTCACAGAGAACATAAAGAAAGTAGAAATATGGAGAGACGCTTTGAGAGAAGTGGCCAATCTATCTGGTTGGCATCTACAAGATTGGTAATTCTCATAACAAATATATTTCTTTTGATATTTAATCGGTTAGTGTTTTTTCATATATCATGAAGTATATATATATATATATATTTCTCTATATATATAGATAGATAGAACGTAACATTATATGCAAGGATTGAATATTACTTACTAGTTAAGATTTTGTTGTATTATTAGAAATAGTTTGTGACCCCTGCTTTACGACTTAGGAAACACTCCTTTGCAATAATTAAAAAGGAACTACTTGATTTGAGGACATAACTTACTATGAATTATAAATTTATTAAGATTGTCTATTATTTTCATTATTTTTTTTTTTTGGGAAAATTACAATTTATGCTTTGTGGTTTGGCTATTTCACAATTTAGTTCACAAAATTTTTATTTTGGTGGAAGGCACTTACTATTGCATTAAGGCTCGACCTCTTGTCGATAGAATATATACATTCTAATGACTAAAAGAATTAATTCTACGATGAAGAGGCAATCAATTATTAAGCCATGTGATGTTTTAATTTTATGGACAAGCATTCAACAATTGTTCTTGTCTATAACTAAGGGAGGTATAACTTTACACTAGATGTCATTTCGGTTTAGCCAAGGGAATGAAATATTTCAGTATTGGTTGATATCTGTATGCTGTTTTGGGATTGCCGCTATTTATATATTTCCATCCATCCATCCATATATATGTGTGTGTGTATAATATGTTTGTATTTATTTTATGTATGTGTGCATTTATTTATATTTATGTTTATCAACATATAATTTAAAATCCAAATATTTTATAAGCTAAAATATTGGCCTAAGTACATTAACTCAATGTATTATCTAAAATAATATATAATTTTTCTTTTTTCTTTTAATTTGAAATTTTTTTTATCGCATAGGCCAAAATATCAATATCTGCTAAACACCCTAAAAATCTCCGGTTTAACCAGTATAGGCCAATATAGAATGGAATTTTATTTAGTACATTTTTGAGAAGTACTATACCGATTTAATGGCTGATACCAGTATAGTATTAGCTTCCTTGTTTATAATACTTTTAAAAACTGAATGTGATGATTCAAAAACCCAAAATTACCTTCTGCCAAATTTCAAACTGGATTAAGTTTACGTTGGGCATATAAGTGCTTTTTTAAAGGATTTAGTTTTGGATCCAAGTTGATTTCTGTTAACTTGGGCAGCACACAGCTTCGGCTTCTTTCCTATGACATAGATGTTCCCACAATCTTTTCTGCTGCTGATATGACCTTGCTAGAAAAGTTGGTTACATTCTCAAATGGTGTTGCTGTTGAGAAGGTGGTCTGCACTTCATTTAATTCTTTCTTAGAGCATTCGCAACAGTGAATGAATAATTTTAACTATTTAGCACTACCAAAACTTACTTTATCTATTTTACCTATACACATACTAGTGCAGCAGTGAATCTATTTTAGCTTTCAACACAATAAAATAATATAAATATTACAATAAAATAATATAACCACTAAAATAAAATAATATATCCCACTACCAAAAAAAAATCCATATCACCAACCACAACCACCTCTACCTTCAGCCACAGTCACAGTCACAGCCACAACGACACATACCCAACAAGGTAGCAACCACCACCACCACCACACACCCCAGCAAGGCAGGAACCACCACCACCCCACCATCACACACACACCCCACCAAGGCAGAAACCACCAACAAAACAGGGAAAAAAGAAAAAAAAACCCACCGATCACCAACAAACACCAAACCAAGCACAACATCGATTGGAGAAACCACTAACAAATACCGATTGCAGAAACCACCAATTGCTGAAACCACCGATTGTAGAAACCACCAACAAACTAGCAATCCACAGCCCATCCCATGCCCGCCAAACACCAAAACCATTCATCCGGCCACCCAATCACCATACCAACACCGATTTGGCCACCTAAACACCAACCTGCCGATTCGGTGTGGGTTGAGGCGATCGGCGGCTGGGATGACGTGGGCTGAGGCGATCGCCAACTGAGACAGCGTGGACTGAGGCGATCGGCAACTAAGACGGCGTGGGCTGAGGCGGCGGTAAACTGAGAGGTGAGAGCTTGAGAGAACAGATGAGAGCTTGAGAGTGAGAGAGAGAGCACGGTGAGAGCTTGAGTAAAAGAAATGAAAAAAATAAAGCATGTAGTATTATTTTAATTTGGGAGTTGAATAAAAAATTATTATTATTTTTAGATGTTTGCTACAATGCACATCTATATAGATGTGCACTGTAGCAATTCATCTAAAAATTATAACTATGCCTTCACTGCTGCCTGATTGTATTTGGTATTTTGGTGGAGTTAAAATAGTATTATAGCTATTTAGCTCCACTGTTGTGAATACTCTTAATAAATAAACTTGTTTCATTTGATGTCTCCATCATAACGTCTTCTTCTTTGACAGTTCATCTATTTGGAGCATTTCATTTATTTTACTATTATGTAGTATCAAATTGATGTGTTAATGCAATGTATCTGCTTTCCCATTTGGAACAGGTCTCCGTTAAGCATCTTAAAGCGTCTCTTCATCAAAATGTTATTGTCCGTGTTGCACATCATGTAGCTAATGCTCAATTGGTGGATAAAGATTCCTTTAAGCATCTACATGTCTCTTTGAACATAATTTTGAACTTTGGCGATGCACTCCTGCAAGATCTTTTAGTTATGTATAGAACGGTAAGTTCGTTGCCTCTTTGCTCAAAACTTGGCATTTCTTTTAATTTTGTGTGAAGAAATTTTTTTCTTCGAGTGTCATATTGGCCAATTTTCTGTGCATGTGAAAACAATAGTACTTGTTTTCTATTGTAAATGAAGATTCAAACAATAGAATGACTCCTTTTTTGGTTCAAATTTTACCTGTGCAATTTTAATTTTCTAAATTATTCATGGAAGCAAACTTCAAATTTATGAAATACAATAACTAAAATCTGTATTTTTTCATGCAGGTTTCTATGGTGACCCATGTGCTTGGAAGTGTTTTAATTTGCTTCTTTATTTTCAAAAGGATTTGGCATCTCTACCGAAGATCAAGTGGATGATGGTACTCGTGATAGATCTGAAGACGCAAATGGAACTGGTATGGGAGAAGGTGCTGGAATGAATGATGTCAGTGATTAGATAACCGATGAAGATCAGCTGATTGGGGCATTGGATAAGGTACAGCATTGAAACATATTTGAGTTTGCATAACTTGGTATCAATGCCTTTTTCTTTCTATTTCATTAATGCTTCGACTGTCACATTCTTTTCCATTAAATGTTTCTACAGCCAGGTGAAGAGCAAGATGCCTCAAATGAAGTCTCCATCCATACTTGTACCCTAATTCATTCCATGCACACCCAACAAGAAAATCCCGCAGGATTCTCTCCATATATATATATATATATAGTTCACAACCAAAATGGTGCGAAAATGCCGCAAGCAAAACCACAATCAAAATGGTGTCGTTTTCTACGTCTTTTCATGTATTGCTGGTACATATTCACAAATTTAAGTTAATTAGATTGGTGGAGACGAGCAAGTAAGAGAATGGGCGAAAATTGGAGGAGAAAGAGTCTTGGCCATGGAGCACAAAGAACAAAGCTAGCTTGGGAGTTAGAAAGGAGAAGATGAGGATTATAGAAAATGCAGCAAAGGAAGATAAAGTTTTCCTTTGGCTTTGGTTTTTCTGTGAGAGAGAAGATAAATGAAGAGTACCTAGGAGTTTGGAATGAGATGATAGAATTCTCTATTTTCTGAATCTGGAAAGGATGTGAGGAAGAGATATCAAGTTGTTAGGTGAGAGTTTGATGGAGAGAGAAAGTAAATGAGGGTAGGTAGTAAAAAATTCAAAAAATAAACATTTTTTAAACTAAAAAAATATATTTAAAAACTAAACATTGGTATTATGTAAATATGAAATGGTGAATTCAAATTACAAACAATAATGATTTATTATATTAAATTTATTGTAAAATATTATAATTTAGCACTATTTTTAAAATATTAATGATATTTTTATCACCATTAAAATTTCTTATTTGGAACCCTCAAAATTTATATATCAGAATTTGTGAGCTCATAAATATTTAATTTAATTTTACATACTTAGAATTTGTTGTAAGCATATTATGAAAATATTCTGAATCTAACATTTTTTTTACTTAAAATGTTGTCATTTTAATATAATAATTATCTTGTTTTAAATCTAAAATTTCAATTTTTACAAGGATGGATTAAAATTTGCAACATTTTATTAGAATAATATCCACCAATCAATACATAAAATAACTATATTAATGATAACATAATATGAAAATTTTATAACACCTGTCAAAATTTATCAAAACGAACTTACCGTTCTATACATAACTAAAAGATCTTGCAGGAGTGCATCGCCAAAGTTCAAAATTATGTTCAAAGAGACATGTAGATGCTTAAAGGAATCTTTATCCATCAATTGAGCATTAGCTACATGATGTGCAACACGGACAAGAACATTTTGATGAAGAGACGCTTTAAGATGCATAACGGAGACCTGTTCCAAATGGGAAAGCAGATACATTGCATAAACACATCAATTTGATACTACATAATAGGAAAATAAATGAAATGCTCCAAATAGATGAACTGTCAAAGAAGAAGACGTTATGATGGAGACATCAAATGAAACAAGTTTATCTATTAAGAGCATTTGCAGCAGTGGAGCTAAATAGTTATAATGCTATTTTAGCTCCACCAAAATACCAAAAACAGTCACGCAGCAGTGGAGGCATAGTTATAATTTTTAGATGAATTGTTACAGTACACATCTATCTATAGATGTGCACTATAGCAGACATCTAAAAATAATAATAATTTTTTATTCAACTCCCGAATTAAAATAATACTACATGCTTTATTTTTTTCATTTCTTTTACTCAAGCTCTCATCGTGCTCTCTCTTTCTCTCTCACTCTCAAGCTCTCACCTCTCAATTTACCACCGCCTCAGCCCACGCCGTCTCAGCCACCGATCGCCTCAGCCCACGCCGTCCCAGCCGCCGATTGCCTCAGCCCACGCCGTCCCAGCCGCCAATCACCTCAGCCCACGCCGAATCGGTGGGTTGGTGTTTAGGTGGCAAAATCGGTGTTGGTATGGTGATTGGGTGGCCGGATGAGTGGTTTTGGTATTTGATGGGCATGGGAGGGGCTGTGGATTGCTGGTGGTTTCTGCAATTGGTATTTGTTGGTGGTTTCTCCAATCGGTGTTGTGCTTGGTTTGGTGTTTGTTGGTGATCGGTGGGTTTTTTTTTTTCCTGTTTTGTTGGTGGTTTTTGCCTTGGTGGGGTGTGTGTGTGATGGTGGGGTGGTGGTGGTGGTTGCTGCCTTGCTAGGGTGTGTGGTGGTGGTGGTTGCTACCTTACTGGGTATGTGTGGTTGTGGCTGTGGCTGTGGCTGAAGGTAGAGGTGGTTGTGGTTGGTGATATGGATTTTTTTTAGTAGTGGAATATATTATTTTATTGTAGTGGTTATATTATTTTATTGTAATGTTTATATTATTTTATTGTGTTGAAAGCTAAAATAGATTCACTGCTGCAGTTTGTGTGTAGATAAAATAGATAAAGTAAGTTTTGGTGGTGCTAAATAGCTAAAATTATACATCCATTGTTGCGAATGCTCTAAGAAAGAATTAAATGAAGTGCAGACCACCTTATCAACAGCAACACCATTTGAGAATGTAACCAACTTTTCTAGCAAGGTCATATCAGCAGCAGAAAAGATTGTGGGAACATCTATGTCATAGGAAAGAAGCTGATGTAGAACAGACAGCACATACCTTCTTGGAGCAGCAAGGGCGCAGGAAGTCACAACGCAAGATCAAAGGGGGGTGCTAGTAGGGGCCATCAGAGGTAACAGTGTCGGAATTGCATGAAATTTGGCAGGTTGAAGGGAAACGGCGTTCTGATCCAGATTCATTACAGATGCCATGAACGTCGCCAAATTTTAGGCAAATTCCTTCGTTAAGGCCCCGAAAACAATGTTTTTGCTATTTATAGTAATATTTATTTTTCCTTAATAACTTTTAGTTTAAAAGTCAGAATAAGGTCCCGTCTGTTTTGGAACGACCCTTAAGGTCAGTAGTTTATGATTCTGCGTTTAACTCAATTTTACCATTTTTGGTAAAATTCGGTAATTTTGTCACCTAATCGCTTAATTAGTGTGAATTAGGGTTTTAAACGTTTTTGCTCAGTATTTATATGTTTTGTAGCCGTCAGAGGCAAAATAGACTATTATCAATAAACACAGACATTTTCTCAATTTTCTCTTCTGGTGGATTCCAGTTTTTTATCTCCTTGTGGATTCAGGAAACCCCTCGTGGATTCGAGGTTTACTACCAGAAACTAACAGTTTAGTTTCTGTCCATCAAAGAGAGCATCGTGTGTGCTTCTCTTTAGGCTTCCGCGACATCAGTTGGTATCAGAGCCTTGATTTACCCTGGTCTGATGGCTAACCGGTGAGACGGTGACCACCATAACAATGACGGCGGTGACGACGTCAATAACCCAGTCCTCACTAGGGCTGAGTTCCTTGATTTTCGTGATGAAAATCAACAATTTCATGATTCAACCCAACAGACTCTGGACCAGATTCAAGCAGCACTTGCCGCTTTGCTTAACCGAAACCCTAATCGCGTTGATGAAGAGTAACGTGATAACCGAGTGCGTGGCCTTCCTTATCGTGGTCCAAACCGGAACAGGCAGCAAGATTACAATGAAGAAGACAGTGAAGATGAGGAGTATGCAGAGAGAGTCCTTGGAAATCATCGTGGTCTCGTGAGGGATAATGGTCGAGATTATCAGGAACAGAGGGACTATCGGATGAAAATAGAGTTACCATCTTTTAATGGTAATGTCTCTATTGAAGAGTATCTGGATTGGGTCAGTGAGGTTGAAAAGTTTTTTGACTATATGGGTACACCAGAAGACAAACAGGTGTGTTTGGTGGCCTACAAATTGAAGGGAGGAGCATCTGCCTGGTGGGATCGTGTTCAATTAAACCGTACTCGGGAACGAAAGCTTCCAATACGGTCATGGAGGAGGATGAAAAGATTAATGGCAGATCGGTTCTTACCACCCGATTACCAGCAGGAGTTTTTCAGGCAGTACCAGGATTGCAGGCAGGGTACTCGGACAGTTAATGAGTACATGGAGGAGTTTGACAGGTTGGCGAATCGCAATGATTTGGAGGAAACTGAAGATCAACGGATATCCAGATTTGTACACGGGTTACGAGTTTCCATCCGAGATCAGGTATCCTTACAAACCCTATATACTTTGAATGAGGCTGTAACCTTATCCAAGAAAATAGAATTTCAGCATCTCAGGACACGTTCGAAGTTTTCCAACCACAGTTCGGAGTCCTCTAGTTCCATGGCCAACAAAGGTAAACAGCCCATGTTTACACCACGGTCACAACCCGTGGTTAGGGAGAATAGTGGTGTCAATCAATCCACAGTGGCAGTAGCAGGTTCCGCAGCCCAACCAATAGCGAATGCCAACCCCTATGCTAGGCCAACTGGGAATAAGTGCTATAGGTGCGGAGAACTAGGACATCGATCTAGTACTTGCCCTAAGCGAGCTGCAGTGAATCTGGTAGTGGCAGAAGAGGGTGAGGTAGAAGTTGAACATAAGGGTGAAGAGGTGTATAATGATGCAGATCTGTATGCCTATGATCCCAATGAGGTCCAAGAGGATGAGGAAGGCGTGCCATTAGGGCAGTCTTTGGTGATTCAGAGGTTATTACTCACACCAAGGGTGGAATTTGGTGACCAGTGGAATGAGATCTTCCGAGCACGATGCACCATCAATAAAAGGGTCTGTGATTTGATCATAGACAGTGGCAGTGTAGAAAACATTGCGTCGAAGAGTTTAGTTGCCAAGCTGGGACTGAAAACAGAAAAGCATCCCTCCCCGTACAAGATAGGTTGGATCAAGAAAAGTACGGAAACTCTTGTTACTCAACAATGTCGTGTTACTTTTTCTATGGGTAAATATTATGTAGATGAAGTAGTTTGTGATGTTGTTGAAATGGATGCATGTCATTTAGTATTGGGTAGACCTTGGCAGTATGATGTAGATGCTACTCATAAGTGTAAGGATAATGTGTATGTGTTTTTTAAGAATAGCAGAAAAATTGTCCTTGGTCCTATTAAGGAAGGCAGTAGACCCAAAGCTTCTAAAGTGGAGGGGAAGCCAGCACTCCTTATAGTGAACAATGAAGATGAGTTTGACAGGGATTGTAAGGAGTTGAAACAGGTATACGCTGTAGTAGTGACGGATGGTGAGCCTAAGAAGGTTGCTGACCAGCATTGCATTGATTTAGCTCCTGGAGCTAGTCTACCAAATCTGTCACATTACAGGATGAATCCTCAAGAGGGTCAGATTCTACAGGGGCAGGTGGATGAGCTTTTGAGCAAGGGGCAAATCAGGGAGAGTATGAGTCCATGTGCAGTACCGGCATTGTTAACACCAAAGAAGGATGGGAGCTGGCGTATGTGTGTGGATAGTCGAGCCATCAACAAGATCACAGTCAGGTATCGATTTCCTATTCCACGACTAGATGACATGTTTGATATGCTGAGTGGGTCCAAGTGTTACACTAAGCTAGATCTCAAGAGTGGGTATTACCAGATTCGGATCCGACCTAGAGATGAGTGGAAGACGGCTTTTAAGACAAAGGAGGGGTTGTATGAGTGGATGGTAATGCCTTTCGGATTGTCTAATGCTCCCAGCACTTTCATGAGACTTATGAATCAGGTACTGAAACCATTTATTGGAAAGTTTGTGGTAGTTTATTTTGACGATATCTTGATTTACAGTAAGACAGAAGCAGCCCACTATAATCATATGCGAGAAGTATTAACGGTGTTGCAGGACAATGAGTTGTATATCAACTTGAAGAAGTGCAGCTTCTTGACTGATAAGTTGCTGTTCTTAGGATATGTGGTCAGTGCGGATGAGATTCATGTTGATGAGGATAAGGTCCGTGCAATCAGAGAGTGGCCAACCCCAATGACAGTGAGTGATGTGCGAAGCTTCCATGGGCTAGCAACCTTCTATCGGCGGTTCGTTCGAGATTTTAGTAGTATAGTAGCCCCTATCACTGAGTGTTTGAAGAAAGGGAAGTTCTCATGGGGAAAAGAGGCAGAACAAAGCTTTGCCTTAATCAAGGAAAAGTTGAGCACAGCCCCGGTTTTGGCATTGCCTAACTTTGATAAGGTGTTTCAGGTGGAGTGTGATGCATCTGTAGTCGGGATAGGCGCTGTTCTTTCACAAGACAACAGACCAGTAGCATTCTTCAGTGAGAAAGTTTGTGAAGCTCGAAGTAAATGGTCAGCCTATGAACTGGAGTTCTTTGCTGTAGTACGGACTCTTAAGCATTG
Organism: Quercus suber; assembly: GCF_002906115.3. Lineage (NCBI taxonomy): Eukaryota > Viridiplantae > Streptophyta > Magnoliopsida > Fagales > Fagaceae > Quercus > Quercus suber. The sequence continues at coordinate 1,519,425 of NW_027069548.1, forward strand.
GGAGCACTACCTGATTCAGAGGGAGTTTGTATTATACACGGATCATCAGGCATTAAAGCACATCAACAGTCAAGTTAGCATTAACATGATGCATGCTCGGTGGGTAGCTTATATGCAGCATTTTCATTTCACTCTGAAGCACAAGTCTGGTGTCACCAATAAGGTGGCTGATGCACTCAGCAGGCGAGCATCATTGTTGACCACCCTACGTACTGAAGTTGTAGGGTTTGATTGCCTCAAGGAGCTGTATGAGAATGATGAGGATTTTGGTGATATTTGGGGTAAGTGTCAACAAACTCATACTGCTATCAATAGTATGCACATCCAGGATGGTTTCCTTTTTCGGGGTAACCAATTATGCATCCCTAAAAGTTCATTAAGGGAGCAGATTATTAGGGAGCTGCATGGTGGAGGTTTGGGTGGACATATGGGCAGAGATAAGACTATAGCACTGGTGGAAGAGAGGTATTATTGGCCACAACTCAAGAGAGATGTTGGCAATCATGTGAGGAAGTGTCCAATCTGCCAAACTGCTAAGGGACAATCTCAGAATACTGGTTTATATCTGCCTTTGCCAGTTCCACAAGCACCATGGGAAGATCTGTCTATGGACTTTATACTAGGTCTTCCTCGAACCCAGCGAGGTATGGATTCTGTTTTTGTTGTGGTTGACAGGCACTCCAAGATGTCCCATTTCATAGCATGTAAGAAGACTTCAGATGCTACTCGAGTGGCCAATCTGTTCTTTAAAGAAGTTGTGCGTTTGCATGGAGTGCCAAAGTCCATCACCTCTGACCGGGATACTAAGTTCATTAGTCACTTCTGGCGAACTTTGTGGAAGCGTTTTGACACTTCCTTGAATTACAGCAGCACTAGTCATCCACAGACTGATGGCCAGACAGAAGTGGTTAATCGTACTTTGGGGAATCTGATTCGGTGTATCTCAGGTGAGAAGCCCAAGTAGTGGGATCTTGCGTTGTCCCAAGCAGAGTTTGCATACAATAGCTCAGTCAATAGAAGCACTGGTAAGTCTCCATTTGCCATCGTCTACTGCGTGCCCCCAAAACACGCTTTGGACTTGGTACCTTTACCTGAGCTTCTAGGAGTGAGTTTTGTGGAAGCGTTTTGACACTTCCTTGAATTACAGCAGCACTAGTCATCCACAGACTGATGGCCAGACAGAAGTGGTTAATCGTACTTTGGGGAATCTGATTCGGTGTATCTCAGGTGAGAAGCCCAAGTAGTGGGATCTTGCGTTGTCCCAAGCAGAGTTTGCATACAATAGCTCAGTCAATAGAAGCACTGGTAAGTCTCCATTTGCCATCGTCTACTGCGTGCCCCCAAAACACGCTTTGGACTTGGTACCTTTACCTGAGCTTCTAGGAGTGAGTCAAGCAGCAGAGAATATGGCTGACCGTATTCAGGCCATGCAAGAGGAGGTGAGGCAAAAACTGGAAGCTACAAATGCTAAGTACAAGGAGGCTGTTGATAAGAAGAGGCGTGAGAAGATCTTCAATGTTGGGGATTTAGTGCTGGTGTATCTTAGGAAGGAGAGATTTCCTCTTGGTACCTACAACAAATTGAAGGACAAGAAGTACGGGCCATTTCAGATTACTAAGAAGATCAACAACAATGCTTATGTGGTTGCTCTTCCTCCAGATATGAGCATTTCTTCTACCTTCAACATTGCTGACTTATATGATTATCATCCTCCTGATGAACCGGATAGTGGGAACTCGGGGTCGAGTTCTTTCCAAGTAGGGGGGACTGATGTAGAACAGACAGCACATGCCTTCTTGGAGCAGCAAGGGCGCAGGAAGTCACAACGCAAGATCAAAGGGGAGTGCTAGTAAGGGCCATCAGAGGTAACAGTGTCGGAATTGCATGAAATTTGGCAGGTTGAAGGGAAACAGTGTTCTGATCCAGATTCATTACAGATGCCATGAACGTCGCCAAATTTTAGGCAAATTCCTTCGTTAAGGCCCCGAAAACAATGTTTTTGCTATTTATAGTAATATTTGTTTTTCCTTAATAACTTTTAGTTTAAAAGTCAGAATAAGGTCCCGTCTGTTTTGGAACGACCCTTAAGGTCAGTAGTTTATGATTCTGCGTTTAACTCAATTTTGCCATTTTTGGTAAAATTCGGTAATTTTGTCACCTAATCGCTTAATTAGTGCGAATTAGGGTTTTAAACGTTTTTGCTCAGTATTTATATATTTTGTAGCCATCAGAGGCAAAATAGACTATTATCAATAAACACAGACATTTTCTCAATTTTATCTTCTAGTGGATTCCAGTTTTTTATCTCCTTGTGGATTCAGGAAACCCCTCGTGGATTCGAGGTTTACTACCAGAAACTAACAGTTTAGTTTCTGTCCATCAAAGAGAGCATCGTGTGTGCTTCTCTTCAGGCTTCCGCGACATCAGAAGCTGAAGCTATGTGCTGCCCAAGTTAACAGAAATCAACTTGGATGGAAATCCACGGGGAAATCTCATGAATGAATAGATAGTTCCCTGCAATACCCTCCAAGTCAGCCAATGATATGTTTAAAACATCCAAAAGAAAAAATAAATCTAAAATAAAACAGAAAAAAATACCATAATGAGATTCATATCGTCCAGCTCAACCATACTCAGCAAATCTTTCTGGATGACACTTGCCAAAACCAGTGATGAGCCCAATTTTCATTTCATAAACTGCAAGTTGAACTGGTTGAACTACATCAACATATTCAGCATATTCCTCTGATAATCGGCCAACAAATCAGGTTGCTATGTCCTGATAAACCAAGATAGAAACATGTGAAATAGGAATAATAATTTAAAATGCAACAGCAATGTGGAATGGAAAAGAAATGAATTGTTATCATACAAAATACATTCCCAACTATCTAATCATGCATAATTATTTGTACCTGCCAGTTGCACACTTGATCAACAATCTGTGGTAATCCCATGGCTTCAATATTACTCACCATAACCTCCAAAGGTGTAATACATTTAAGAAGCCCATCACATTTTTCGGAAAATTCTTTGCAATCATGTTTTAACTTCATAAATTTCCCGGGATCAGAGCGGAACACAATCTGAGAGCATGAAGAAACTTTTGTCCTCAGATAAAAGACAAGAACTGACAAGAAGCATGTCCAGCCTTGGTAAACTAGTATTTTTCTTTAGAACTTTATTTGATTGGATGTCTGTTTTACGTTGTCATCCTCCATATTTGGTTAGTGATTTGATAAATCTATATAATCTGCATGATTGAGTGAATGATCTCCCCTTGTATACTCCCTGTATACTTGGGTGATTTGAGTTTTTGATATTAGTAAGACTTTATTACTTATCAAAAAGGTATCACTCATACTCACAATCGCCACAAACATTTGATTTCCTCAAACACTAACAAAGTATCAATATTATTGTATACTATGAATAAGTTTATTTCATCTGCCAATGAAAATAGTAATACAAGAATAGAAGTGAAAATGATTAAACCTTTCTTTGCACCCTTCTAAGCTCCACTTCAAGATTTTCTAAAGCCAGTGTTCTTCTATTATCGTCTTCTCTTGTAGAAAAGTGTCCTGCTAAGTAGCCACTCTCTTGTCGCACCTACAACAACCCATATATTAAAAGCTTTAAATTTATCCCATCATTTGGCTTCAAAGAAAAGCTCAACGACAAACTTCTCCCTGCACATGAGCATGCACATTCATTCACGTATATTACAAGTTTTGGGTTTATGATCTTACAAAGAGAAATGAAATTAATTAAAACTAAACATGTCAGATTGACTTCAGAACTTATGCACTCAACTTGTGGTTCAAATTAAGATACTTAATACCAAAAGAACCATAGATAAGAACAACACATGCAAATACGCAGTTAGAAGTAATAGTTATGAAGAAATAAATTTGAGGAGAGGTGCTTGAAGAGCTTTAGATGTGGACAGCGATTCTATCTTCGACATTGCATTGGAGGTGCATAAATTTCACAATAAAGCCCATAAAAAATTAAACATTGTAAAACAACAAAAGAGCCCTGAGGCAAGAAAGACCATTACAAAACACTTAGGCTGGTTAAATAATACAAGAAAGATACCTGGATTTCAAGCTTAAGGGATGCTATCTTCTCAGCCAACTGTGAATACTTCCAATAGTACTTCATGGCCGGATCTAGATCATCAGAGCTAAGCAAGAGATGAAAATGTAATCCCCCAATCCGTAACCATGCACAACCAAGAATACAGTGGAAGTCTAAGAAAGAAAAAAGATTGAAAATTTAAATAAATTAAAAAAAAAAACTAAATTTAACAGAAAAACAAATTTTGCTTGGAATTAAAATAAATACAATTAATATTACTAGCACTTTATAAATAGGGGTCCGGTTAACAAGTGCCTTTAGGGCATTTGTTAATGAACCATTTTAGAAAAATTTTGATACCACTTTTACGGGAAATAGAAAAAAGCTGTCAAAAAATAAGTTGCTCTTTTTTTTTTTTAAAGTTTCCCATCAAACTTTCCTAAAATGGTTCACTAACAAATGTCCTTAGGGCATCCGTTGACAAAATCCTATAAATAAAATTGATACCCAAGAAAAGTCTTGTAATTCTAAACACAGCACAAAATGATCAATAGAAATTTAATCACCAATAGGACAAAAATTCTGTACAATATCTTAGTATCTTAGGCTCAATGGTACATTGACTTAGGTGCACTACATTATGTTCCCTAGTTATATTCAAAAACCTTATTGCATTGACCAATAAAACACAAACAACATTATTATTTACAAGGACAATCAAATTCAATGCAACTCTCAAAAAAAAAAAATTAATAATTATAATGCAATTATATGTTGGAATATAATTGGGGAACCTAAAGTAATAAATCTAAGATATTGTACCCAAATTTTACCTCACCTAAAAATTCATTGATTGTTGTTTACTGTTTGATGGAGGTTTTACAGTCTAGTATTATGTTTCAATAATCGAATTTCTACATGCTGTTTGGAATGAATAGCTTAAGTTAGCAATGTATTTAAGATCATTTTCATACCACTTCACAAATTCGAAAGACTTGTCCATTGATCAAATTTAGGTTATTTAGCTCTTTCAATGCTTTCACCGAGGCCATAGATCTAGAACAGGCCATCTTCCATGAGCATTTTTCTCATTAAATTCCATCTAGAGCGACAACCTCCAGTCCATTCTTCGCAATTATAACCCTTCCAACCACTGATGAACATGCCTTTTATTCTTCCTCCTATTTTGAAATACTTTAACTAATTTTAAATAGGTTATACAGTCATCATTGTTTCCACCACTGCTATCAACTGCTATGCTGGCCATTGGTAAGCAACTTTACCTACAAATTTTGGAAAGGTTGATTCCTGAACTTGCCTGCAACACATCACGTTGGAGGAGAGCACTTGCTATCACACCAAGATCTGACACTAATAAAATTAGTGTATATATAGTAGACTTAAATTGATACATGTGAACTTATTGGACATATCCAACATGTTGGAATGACACCAAATTTGATAGTGAAAGTTGGATATTCTTTGTTACTTACAGAATTTGATAAAACCATCATTAACAAAATTATGACTTCTGGTACTGCACCATTATATATATTCAAACTTTTACACATATTTGCATGAATAAAATTAAAATTTTAAAATATTATATTTTTACTTGCTTCTGGATGAAGCCAAGCTATAGTTTTGACTAAAGTCATACGTGCGCCTTTGCATGTAAATCTATATGTCTGTCTGCTTATTTGTCCATCGTCATTTTTCTTCTTCGTGGATGTAGGATCTCTGTAGTTCTTTTATATATTGTCTATAAGAAAAACATTGACAGACTAATTTCCTCTTGCAATTGAACAGATGAGAGTTTGTGATATCTGTGGAGATGCAGGACGTGAGGAGTTGCTTGCTATTTGTAGCAAATGTAGTGACGGGGCAGAGCACATGTAAATGACTAAAATCTTCTGAATCTTTGGCTCTCTCTCTCTCTCTCTCACACACACACATATTTTTAATAAATTTTAAAAGAAAACTTCCTGCATGAGTGTTCCATCATTGTTTGCCTTGGGAAGGTGACAAAATTGACCTTTTGTGTTTTTCCGGTTTCTATCAAACAGCTATTGCATGTGTGTTGTGCTGGATAAAGTTCCTGAAGGCACTGGGTTGTGCGAAGAGTGCATGCTTGAGGAGAAAATTGAAAAAGGAGATCAACATAAAGATCAAAAAGCAGCTAGAACATCAAAAGCATCATTCATGCATAAAAGTATGGAAAGCTCTGGAAATTCTAGCACTTTAAGATGTAAGGATGGTTTAAAATTGAATGTAGAAAAATCAAGTGTCAAGGAAAACCAAACAAAGTGTTAGAAATACTGAATGTAATTGTATTGTATTTCATCATGAAAAAATGTACATAGATGCCTTTATATAGGAGGCATATGTGTGCAGTACAAGTAAATATGTGTGCTATACAAGTAACCTAACTGGGCCTAAAGCCCACAACACTATATATGTTAATAGCCCCCCTCAAACTCAAGGTGGATGTGAGACCAACTTGAGGTTGTCAACCAAAGTACGAAGGCGTCCCTTAGGATGTGACTTGGTGAAGATATCTGCAAGTTGATCTTTAGAGGAGATTGAGATCAGCTTGAGAGCACCATGGACAAGATGAAAACGGATAAAATGACAATTGATCTCAATGTGTTTAGTCCGTTCATGGAAGACATCATTGTGAGCAATATGAATAGCACTCTGGTTGTCACAATAAAGAGGAGTAGCAGAGGATGTGGACACACCTGAGTCTTTGAGAAGCCATCGTAGCCAAAGGAGCTCAGATGTGGTATTAGCAAGGGCACGATATTCTGCTTCAGTACTGGAGTGGGCCACATGAGTTTGTTTCTTGCTTTGCCAAGAAATCAGAGAAGATCCAAGAAGAAAGCAATAACCAGTGGTGGACCTGCGATCAGTGGGGTCTCCTGCCCAATCAACATCAGAAAATGCACGAAGAGTAAGAGGAGACTGAGCAGAGTAGAAAATACCATGGAAGAGAGTGCCCTTTAAGTATCGAAGAATGCACAGAACAGCAGCATAGTGAGTCGATCGTGGAGCAGACAGATACTGGCTCATTTGGTGAATAGCATAGGAAATGTTTGGACGAGTAACAGTGAGATAAACCAAGCTGCCAACCAAGCGTCTGTAAAGAGAGGGATTAGACAATGGTTTCCCCCCTGAGGGAGTCAGATGCGCATTAAGTTCAACTGGAGTATCCACAGTCTTGCTATCAGTGAGTCCAACACGAGATAAGAGTTTAGAGGCATACTTGGCTTGAGTAATATAAAGTCCATCTGTAGAATGAGTGATTTCAAGACCCAAGAAGTAGCTGAGATATCCAAGATCTTTCATCTCAAACTGCTGACTGAGAAAAGTCTTGAGTTCTTGAATGCCACTGAGGTCATTATTAGTTATGATCATATCATCCACATATAAGAGAAGTAAAATAGTGCATTTGTCAGTGCGACGAAGAAATAAGGCAGAATCATAATGACTGGCCATGTAACCCAAGTGAGAGATGGTAGAGCTGAATTTGGCAAACCAAGCTCGTGGAGCTTGTTTAAGGCCATAAAGTGCACGTCGAAGGTGGCAAACCTTGTTTGAGTCAACAGAGAGACTAGGAGGAGGTTGCATAAACACTTCTTCACTTAAATCCCCATTAAGAAATGCATTTTTGACATCCATCTGAAAAAGGTCCCATTTACTGGCAGCAGCAACAGCTAAGAGGGCACGGACAGATGAGATACGAGCAACCGGAGCAAAGGTCTCTTCATAATCAATCCCATACTCTTGTGTAAAACCTTTTGCAACAAGACGAGCTTTGTAGCGCTCAATGGACCCATCAGAGCGAGTCTTAATCTTGTAGATCCACTTACAACTAACCACAGATTTCCTAGGAGGAAAGGTCACCAAATCCCAAGTATGGTTTTTAGATAATGCATCAAGTTCCTCTTTCATTGCAATCTGCCATAAAGGGTCAGTGGAAGCCTCACGATAGGTGTGAGGCTCGTGTAGTGTAGCAAGAGCAATGTAACAATGATAGTCAAGTAAATGTGCAGGAATAGATCTTACCCGAGTTGAGTGACGAGGTGGAATGTCTTATGCAAGATCTTCAGGCGGAGCAGGAGCAGGAGACCCAAGCTTAGGATTGGGGTTGGGTAGCTTGTCTTCAACCTGTTCATCTTCCACCTGTTCATTAAAGGGTGAACTAGGAAAGGGATCAGTGATATCTGGTGGTTGGACAGAGAAGTCTACAGCAACAGAATCAGAAGCAACTACAGGAGGATCAGGAGCAGCTACAGAAGGAATATGTGTCTCATCTGGAAAAAGATCTAAGACAGAGGAGGAAGACAAGGAAGCACTGAAATGAGAAAGTTCGACAAAGAGGCGATGTTCCTAAAAGACAACATTACGGGAGACACGAAGACGATGAGAGACAGGATCATAACACCTATACCCCTTTTGAGTTTCGCCATAGCCAAGAAAACAACAAAGCCTTAACCGAGGCTCAAGTTTGTTATGCTCATGTGGCTGAAGAAGAACGAAACAAGCAGAACCGAAAGAGCGAAGGTGATGATAGTCTGGAGGTGACCCAAAAAGGCGCTTATATGGAGTTTGATTTTGGATAACAGGACTCGGAATGCGATTAATAGTATGAACAGCATGAAGAGCAGCTTCACCCAAAAAAGGAGCAGGAACTTTAGTAGAGAAAAGGAGAGCACGAACAGTGTCAAGAATAGGACGAAGTTTTCGTTCGGCTCTACCATTTTGCTGAGAGGTACCTGGACAAGTTAGTTGATGAACAGTGCCATAGGAATGCAAAACAGATTGGAAAGCATATTTAGTGTATTCAAGAGCATTATCAGATCAAAAAATTTTGATACGTCTGGAAAACTGAGTTTCAACCATTTTTGCAAAATTAGAATATACTTCCAATAATTCAGAACGATATTTCATATTAAAAATCCAACTATAGCGAGAGTAATCATCAACAAAGACAACAAAATATCTAGACCCACCAATACTAGAGACAGAGGAAGGCCCCCAAACATCAGAATGAATAAGGTCAAAGATATCAGTGAATATGGATTCACTAGTATTGAAAGGCAAAACTGGTTGTTTTCCTAACTGACATGAAACACAATCAAAATTTTCTGTGGACACTGAACCTAACAAACCTCTAGAAGCCAATTGTTGTACCTAAGAGGAAGATGCGTGACCAAGTCGAGCATGCCAAAGTGCAAGGGAAGGAGTGGAAGAAACTGCAGCAGCTGCAGCAATAGAAATATGAGCGACAAGTGGAAGACGAAGGTTGTCCACGGGAAACATCTGCCTAACTCTGGGATTGGTCTCAAGCTCCTGTCCCGTCCTAGGATCCTGCATAATGCATCCAGAATAATCAAAGGTAATGCGATAACCCAACTCAGCTAATTGTCCCACAGAAAATAAATTATAAGAAAGGTCAGGAACATTAAAGACTCCAGGAACCGAGAGGTTGGAGGTTGAAACGGAACCTATATTATGACCAGACATTGTGGAATCATTTGCTGTACGAATATTAAAAGGGTGTGGTGCAGGTTTAAGGTCAGAAAATAAGGATGAGTGAGGTGTTATGTGATTGCAAGAAGTAGAATCCATAAGCCAAGAGGTAGGAGACATACCAGATAAAGCTGAGAGAGAAGAGGAATAAGATGCATTACCAACCATACGAATGACATTGGCGATGATATTTACAAGGTCATCTTTGGAAATGGAGAAAGTGCATCCAGAAGACTGAGACTGTGTAGAGACAGGAGCCATGGGTTGGACACTCTCAGCGTTAACAACTGTAGCAGCAGAAGTAGAAACAGCTGATTTGTTGCGCTGATAGCAAGTCTCAATATTATGGCCAAAAAGTTTGCAAAAATTACAAAACCGTTTGTTGAATTGTTGGCGACGATTGTTGCAAAAGGAAGCAAACTTGTCCTTATTCTTCATTTAGAAGCAAAATATGTAAAAATGGACTGCAAAAATGAAATCTATGCGAAAAACTAGGTAAGAAGCACCTGAACTCCAAAAAAGTCAACCGTAGCAAAAAGTCAACGGTCAACCCCCGTCAAAGTCAACGGATGACGTCAGCAGGCTGACTGGGCGATGACGTCAGCAGAAGAGAAGATGAAGATGATGTCAGCAGATGACGTCACCTAGGGCTGACGTCAGCAGGTGAGATCTGGCGCGTGTAGGCGCGTGGAGGCGCCTAGAGAACAATTCCGGCGCATGGCGGCGCGTGAGGCATGTGACGGAGGCTGTGAGGGCGCGTGAGGCTCGTGACTGAGGTGCGGCTTCTTCAGGCGGCGTGTGAGAGCGCGTGCAGGCTCCGATGCTTGCGAGACTTCCACGAATGCGTAGATCGAGGCGAGACGATCACGGTGGTATGTGCAAAAACGTTATCGGAGGAAGATGCACGGCGGAGACGGTGATTGCAGTGGTCAGTGCGGTGCGGGACTCCTCAACGACGGTGGCTGCAGTTCTGGAACCTGAGGACAACGGCTGAGAGACGTCGTAGGTTCAACGGTGAGTGGCTGCAGTGGCTGTTGTGACGGCGGAAGTGATAAGGGTGGAGTAACACCAAGAGAGACAAGACTGCTAAAAGAAAGGTCAGAGCGGCTCTGATACCATGTTAGAAATACTGAATGTAATTGTATTGTATTTCATCATGAAAGAATGTACATAGATGCCTTTATATAGGAGGCATATGTGTGCAGTACAAGTAAATATGTGTGCTATATAAGTAACCTAATTGGGCCTAAAGCCCACAACACTATATATGTTAACACAAAGGAAGTAAATTCTTCTTCTCTCTTCTTTGCTAAGAAACCTGCAAGCAATATAGAAGCTGTAACAGCGACAAAAAGGACCCTTGAAACAAATGTGAAATTATCTGGGGCATCAAGAACCTTCAGACGAGGTCAACAACGACAAAAAGGACCCTTGAAACAAATGTGAAATTATCTGGGGCATCAAGAACCTTCAGACGAGGTCTACTTCGTGGTGACTCTTCATTTAAGAACTCGGGTAAGTCGAAAATGAAGCCAGACCATCAAGTTAATTCTTTAGATAACCAATCTTCAAATTATATTCCTGAAAATAACAAAGTTGGTTGCAGTGGGATAAGTTAATCATATGTTCACTTGTTCATTATAATGTTTGTTTGAGATTTAGTTCACTTAATTTAAAATTTTTGACCTCACAGGTTCTCTTTTTAAGTCAAAATCGTTCAACATTATGGACTCAAAAGTGAAAGGTCAACTTTCAAAAGACATTGTTGTCCAAAAGAATTTTTTTTTAGCAATACTGCTGCTGAGGATAAGAGAATAGAATGTTCCAGAATGATGAGAAAATCTACGTCATTTAGCTCAAATGCTACTGATGCAAAGGTTAAACCACTAGCTTCCATTTTTTCTCTTGTTGAGGATTTGAAGAAATTAAACCATGCAAAATGGAACTCAACTCAAGGGAAGTATACATCTATGTTACAATCTAAAGTTAGTTCACCAGTTGCTAATTCTGGTGTTTCTGCATCAATGAGTGGAAATAAAATTGTATTGCGTGGTGAAACTTTTTCATCAGTGAAAGGGAGAAAATACGCGCTAGGATGCCTATTATGATTGTATGGGCTGACTATAGCCCACGGACATAAGAATAGACGAACCCATTATTTACACGAGGTCTTAAGTGGACGGACCTTAAGTGGACGGACTTGATATGGACGGAGCGAAGAAAGATGGGCTGGTCGGCCATGGGCCTGTTGGACCCCTTAGTGGGAATACTTCAGCCCATTCTCGCAAGGCCCTAAACAGAGTCCTTGCGCTACTTGGACTCTAGAAATCTTATGTATTTGGTAAAGATCTTCCCTATAAGGAGAAGATCTGTCCACCACGTTTCGGACTCTAAAAAGGAGGACTCCTACAAGGAAAAGACTTGGATGCCAAGTCTAAGAGGAAAAACTTTCGACTACTATAAAAGCCCCAATACTCTTATCAATAAAGGTACGCATTATTTACCCTCTCTAACACTCTAGAGTTGTGAGAATACTTTCTGACTTGACCTTCGGAGGGTATTTGGCCGGCACCACGCCGGTGCCCTTTGATAGGTTTTCTCCTTTGTCTTGTGTAGGTTAACATACGAGCGTGAAGGCATTGTGTGACTCACTGGTGAATTTCTCAGCTTCATCAGTTGGCGCCGTCTGTGGGAATGTGAGAAGAAAGCAGTCAGACGTTGCTTCATCCCTGAGACAGAAGGGTTGCATGGTGCTCACTCGCTCGATGGCAACAACCAACGACATCCAAGGAGAGGAACTACCCACGACCGCACTTGAAAGACAGGTTCGGACCCTCACTGTGGCTGTGGAGCGCTTCACCAAGCAAAATCATGACCTAGAAGAACATCTGCGTCAAAGAAACACAGCACCCAACAACCGGAGGGAGGATCAGGAAGGTACCAGCGCTATGCAAAGAGACCGAGAAGGGCTTGAAGGGAGCAACGCCCCAAGCAGGCCAGAACGACAAAACACGAGCCTCCCATCCCTCATGGATGCGACTCCTCCGCCTATGTTCGCAGAGATACAGGCGATGAAAGAACAGATGGAGGTCATGATGAATGCCCTAAAGGGACGAGTGTCTAGTGACTTGGACGACCTAGTGAACCGGACTGACTCTCCATTCACCGGCCCCGTCAATTCCTTTCCCCTACCACACAAGTTCCGGATGCCACAAATAGAGAGTTATGATGGGGTCAAGGATCCCCTAAACCACCTGGAGACATTCAAGATCTTGATGCATCTACAAGGGGTACCGGACGAAATCATGTGTAGGGCCTTCCCAACCACACTAAAGGGTCCCGCGAGAATTTGGTTCAGTCGGCTGACGCCGAACTCCATCAGCACTTTCAAAGAATTAAGCGCTCAGTTTACCTCGCACTTTATAGGGGGATACAGGTACAAGAAATCCACGGCATGCTTAATGAGCATCAAGCATAGAGAGGACGAGACACTAAGATCCTACATAACCTGCTTCAATAATGAAGCGCTCTCGATCGATGAAGCCGACGACAAAATACTGGTGGCGGCTTTCACAAACGGGTTGCAGAAGGGCAAGTTTTTGTTTTCACTATACAAAAACGACCCCAAAACCATGTCAGAGGTACTCTATAGGGCCACCAAGTACATGAACGCGGAAGACGCATTACTTGCACGGGAGGAAAAGCCCAGGAAAAGGGAACGCCAGGTGGACGTGCGTCAGGATCAAGGGTAGAAAAGACCTAGGATAGGAGATAGAAGGGACGAAAGGCGCCCTAAGTCCCTGGGCGGAAGGTTCACAAGTTTCACCCTTCTGAACGCCCCGATTGACCAAGTTTTGATGCAAATCAAAGACGAGGAAACACTGACATTCCCGGGAAAACTAAAGAATGACCCAAGTAAACAGCCGCGAGACAAATATTGTCGTTTCCACCGAGATCACGGCCATGACGCAGCCGATTGCTACGACCTGAAGCAGCAGATTGAAGCCCTCATTAGACAAGGGAAGTTACAGAAGTTCGTCAACAAAGAGAGAGCAGATCCCAATCGCCAAGAGCCAGCCCCCCGATGGGATAACGAACGTCCTAGACCCCCCATCGGAGACATAAGGATGATAGTGGGAGGGACCGCAGCTACCGGTTCTTCCAAAAAAGCTCAAAAAACGTACTTCAGATCGGTCCTGAACGTCCATCTAACAAGCTCTACGCCTAATACCGCACGGGTGGAGAGCCCTATCATTGGATTCACCGAAGAAGACGCAAGGAGACTCCATCATCCACATGACGACGCGCTGGTCGTCAGCATACGTGTGGGGGACTACAACGTCCACCGAGTACTAATTGACAACGGCAGCTCAGCAGACATTCTATACTATCCAGCATTCCAGCAAATGGGGATAGACAGAGCACGATTGATGCTGGCGAGTGCTCCACTTGTCAGTTTTGGAGGGACAAGGGTATTCCTAATAGGCTCCATCACACTCTCGGTAATGGTGGGCGATTACCCGCAAGAACTCACTAGGAATGTAATGTTCCTCGTGGTGGACTGCTCCTCCGCTTACAATGGTATTCTCGGATGGCCCACACTTAACTCATGGAAAGCAGCAATATCAACATACCACCTAATGATCAAGTTCCCAACGGACTATGGGATTGGGGAATTGCGAGGGAATCAGGCAACCGCCCGAGAATGCTACATTGCCATGCTAGAAATGGAAGATCATCATCAGACAATGTGCGTAGAAGAGCAGCGGACGGTCGCAGAACTGGTCGAAGAGCTGGAGGAGATAACGCTCGACGAATCAAAACCAGAGCGGACGACCAGAATAGGAACATTGGCCTGCCAGCTGGTGCACCAGGCCCTCACAACATTCCTCAGGAGGAACCAAGACGCTTTCGCATGGAACCACGAAGACATGCCCGGGATCGATCCCTCTGTCATAGTGCACAAGCTGAACGTGAACCCTTCAACCCCACCCGTCCGGCAGAAAAAGTAAGTGTTCGTTCCCGAACGGGACAGAGCAATAGCACAAGAGGTCAGAAAACTACTCGAGACGGGTTTCATTAGGGAAGTATATTACCCGGAGTGGTTGGCGAACGTGGTCATGGTTAAGAAGGCTAGTGGGAAGTGGCGAATGTGTGTCGACTTCACGGACCTTAACAAAGCGTGCCCAAAGGACGGCTACCCCATCCCGCGGATAGATGCGCTGGTCGACTGCACGGCCAGACACTAGCTCCTAAGTTTTATGGATGCCTTCTCAGGCTATAATCAGATCAAGATGGAGGAATCTGATCAGGAGAAAACGTCATTCGTCACCAGCCAAGGACTCTTTTGCTATAAGGTGATGCCATTCGGACTCAAGAACGCTGGGGCAACGTACCAAAGGTTAATGGACAAAATGTTCGCACACCAGATAGGGAGGAATGTATAGGTCTACGTTGACGACATGCTGGTCAAGAGCCCACACGAAAAAGATCACCTGAGCGACCTCCAGGAGACATTCGATACCCTACGGTCATACAACATGAAACTGAATCCGGGCAAGTGCTTATTCGGAGTAACAGCGGGAAAATTCTTGGGTTTTATGGTGTCCCAAAGAGGAATAGAGGTCAACCCAGAGAAGATACGGGCCATCATGGAGCTGGAACCGCCAAGGACAGTAAAGGACGTACAGAGCTTGAATGGTAAAATTGCTGCTTTGAACAGGTTCATCTCAAAAGCAACGGACAGGTGTCTACCGTTCTTCCGCGTCCTAAGGAAATCATTCGAGTGGACGGATGAGTGCCAGAAGGCATTTGAAGATCTGAAGAAATACCTCGCCTCGCCACCCTTGCTCAGCCCGTCTAAGCCAGGAGAAGACCTCTACTTATACCTAGCAGCTTCGCAGGTGGCAGTAAGCGCGGCCCTAGTAAGAGAAGAGGAAGGAACTCAGCGACCCGTCTATTTCATAAGCAGGGGTTTCCGGGGGGCTGAAGAAAGGTACCCCTACATGGAAAAGCTCACCTTCGCACTGGTAACCGCAGCCCGAAAACTGAAATCGTACTTCCAAGCCCACAACATCATCGTCCTGACAAATCAACCCCTAAAAAGAGCAATGAACAGCCCTGAAGCAGCCGGACGAATGGCCCTGTGGGCGATAGAACTGAGCGAATTTGACATACATTACCGACCGCGAACCGCAATAAAGGACCAAGCAGTGACGGACTTCATCGCCGAATACACGCAAACGGAGTAGCAGGAGCCACAAGCCCTCAGACAATGGAACATCCACACGAATGGATCATCAAACAAGCAAGCTGGAGGCCACGGGGTAGTAATTCAAACCCCTAACAGAGAGAAAATCGAGTGTATGATTTGGTTGGACTTCCCAACAACCAATAATGAGGCTGAATATGAGGCATTGGTTGCAGGATTAGACCTGGTGAAAGCAACAGGTGTCGAGGCCATGGTTGTACATTTCGATTTGTAGGTAATAGTCAGTCAGATTAGCGGCGCCTATGAGTGTAGAGGGGAAAAGATGAAGAAATACTTGGAAGAGGTCAGGAGACGGATTGACACCCTCCAGGTCACATTCGTCAGAATCCCAAGGGAGGAGAACGAATGTGCTGACCAGCTCGCAAAAGCTGCCTCTGCAGAGGTCATGATGGCCCCCGATCAGGTATTGTCGTTCATCCAGAATTCCTCAATCATTAACAGTAGGGCAGAAGTGCAGGAAGTAAACCCAGAATACAATTGGACTACGCCGCTAACGGCCTACCTGAAGGAAGGCACGCTCCCAGACAACAAAGACGCAGTAAGAAAACTGAAAGTCCGAGCTTCGCGGTTCATAATAATCAATGGTGTCTTATACAAGAGGGGATTCCCACGACCATACCTAAGGTGTTTGGGCCACGAGGAAGCAGACTACGTAATAAGAGAGGTCCACGAGGGTATCTGCGGAACCATTCGGGTGCGCGGTCTTTAGTACGCAAACTGATCCGGGCAGGATACTATTGGCCTACAATGCAGAAGGACGCACAAGCCTACGTCAAGACTTGCGACAAATGTCAAAGGTTCGGTAACCTAATTAGGCAACCAACCGAAGAGCTGACACCTATGACGGCCTCTTGGCCGTTCGCCCAATGGGGGCTAGACATCATGGGCTCTCTCCTGACGACTGCACGACAGCTGAAATTTCTGGTGGTAGGGATCGACTACTTCACTAAGTGGGTGGAGGCAAAAGCTCTGGCGACTATCACGGAGAGAAACATCAAGAGTTTCGTATGGAGAAATATCATTTGCAGATTTGGGATACCAAGGGTACTCATCTCCGATAACGAAAAATAGTTTGACAACAAGGCATTCCAAGATTTCTGCTCGGAATTAGGCATCAGAAATCACTACTCATCACCCACACATCCGCAGGCCAATGGGCAAGTTGAAGTCACGAATCGGTCCCTGCTCAAAATCATCAAGACCCGGCTCAAGGGGCAAAAGGCATCTGGCCCAATGAGTTACCAAGTATCTTGTGGGCATATCGCACAACGGCAAGAACACCCACGAGAGAAACACCATTCAGGCTAGCATACGGGAGCGAGGCTGTCATTCCAGCAGAGATAGGGCTTACAAGTTATCGAGTGGAGAGCTACAACGACGATAAGAACGAAGGGGCTTTGCAGCTACAGCTAGACCTAGTCGACGAAGTCCGGGCTACAGTAGAACAAAGGTTGGCCCGATACCAAAACCTTATGGCAAAATACTACAACTCTAAAGTCAGACACAGAAACTTTCAGATCGGGGACCTTGTGCTACGGAAGGTAATGGGAGCAGCTAAAGATCCTTCACAAGGAAAACTTGGCCCAAACTGGGAAGGACCTTACAAGATCTCGTCTTGGCCGAGGAAGGGGACCTACCAACTCGAAACCATGGACGGACGGAAATTGCAACACCCGTGGAACATAGAGCACCTACGGAGATACTACCAATAAAGACGACATAAAAGGGCATCAACCCCCCCCCCCCCCCCCCCCCCCCCCCCCCACAT